>NW_026557741.1:0-65925 GCF_026930045.1 Uloborus diversus
ATTTCAGTAAAAAATATTAGGAGGAAGGGGGGGTCTCCCCCCCGTTGATTAAAAAAATGCAAAATTGTATTTGTGTACTTTATTATTCTTTGTATATATTTCCTCTTCCGAAATAAATTTGTACCCTTTACCCAGGCCTATCATTTGGGGGGGGCAGTGTTAAGCCCCCCCCCAAATGACGGCTTTGACGGCCCCAGCTCTGAAAGAATAATGTTTTTTCGTTTGAGTTTTTCTCCTTTTTTTTAAAGTAAATTTTAACTAAGTGGTGGGAGCGCTTGGATGAAATTTCCAACACCATGGTGGTCGTACATTAAAGAAACAAACATATGTCGAAGGAGGTCTTTTTTCTCCTTTCCCCTTTGTACTCATAGAAGCGGAGGACAAAGGCATTGTTACGAGAGCTTAACATGAGTTCCTTGCCGCCGCCTTTAATTTTGCTTATCTCTTCCTTCCCTTTGTATTGCGGCCTAGTGTATCTTCAATTCTTGGTTGGCGGTCAGTTTTTTCCAAAAGCAACAATGTCAAAATCTGATCCAGTTCTCACGGAATCGGCATGTCCAGTTTTACAACCTATATGTCTCTAGTTATTCTACAAAGCAACTTGATGGGTCTCATTTTCCTAATCAGATCGTGATAGTATTGGTTTTTTACAATATCTCTTTTCTCTATGAAGCACACCGTATCTTTTTATTCTTCTGAAAGAAAATTCTTACGAACAAGTTTCAGAGAGGGAAGAGCAGATCTCTTTAAATGGTCAAAACAAAAATTTATTGCTGTCACCAGTATTATCTATTTTATTGGACACTTTAATTGGCCACTTTTTCTCTGGAGTCACATGAAATGGAAATTCGTCAACAAGGGAACGTTGTACCATTTATTTTTAAGAAAGAGAGGAGAAGGGATTCTTATTTTAGTCTAGCTCATTTAAAATAAAAATATTGTATGCAGAAGTTTGACGCACGTCGTTTATTAGTTTAGTAAGCAATTAGTCACTTTCAGATGGATCTCACTGAACCAAATACAGAGCTAAAAATAAGAATTAATTATACATTATGTATTATATGTCAAGAGAAATCCACCGAAGGACTAATCATTAACCCTACCACACATGAAAAGGTTTTAAAGAGTGTGCTAGAAAATGCTAAATATGAAAACGTCAAGTATGTTTCATCTAATATCCGTTTGCGTGGAATGACTGCAAAAATACTGGCTGACAACAAGGCATAATGGCATCGAAGTTGTTACCAAGATGTCACTCATAAGGGACATTTTGAACGCATAAAAAAGCGATATGAAAGTCAAGCTCAGCATACATCACCTGTTACAAATAGTAGCACATCGAGACTGACACGTTCACATTGCATTCCATTCAATAAAGAGAAATGCTTTTTCTGTGACAAAGGTCAGACACGTGCAAAGTCCCTCAGAAAACTGTCGGTTGATCATGCTCAAAAAAGTCTGAGTGATGCTATTGCTAAAAGTGGAAATGAAGCCCTCCAGATAAAACTTAATACAGCAATAAACCCTGAAGATGGTCACGCTATCGACATTCGATACCATTTACAATGTTTTGCGAAGAATGTGACAAATGTACTACGATGTCCTAATGCCAGTGCACCCAACACTTCTAGAGCCCCTGAGAGTGCGTCAGAGATTGAATTTACTTGTATGATTCAAGAATGTTTAAAAACAGGTACATTGAGTATGGCTGATGTACAAACCACGTATGAAAACATTCGAGCTATGAATAACGTCCCTTATCCATCCATTACAAGGAAAGAAACAAAAGAATTGCTACAGAAATCTGTTGCAGATATTGAATTTCACCGTCCGCAGAAAAGAAATCAAGCAGAAATTGTTAGTATGAAGCATGCACGAGACAATAACATGATATCCCAGAATGATGATGAAGATTTAAACATGACCATGAGGAGTTTGTATGATGCTGCTAATTATCTCCGTAAATCTATTATGAAGTCACGGTTATGAAAGTCACGGTTTCAATAAATGTTTTGTTTTGTTCAAAAATACTCTTTATATTTTGAAACCGAAAGAAACACCTGTACAAAAAATTTGGGGGGGGGGGGACCCCCCCTTCCTCCTAACATTTTTTACTGAAATGATAAACTTTGTTACCAGGAACCCATTATCAATGGAAAGATCGTCTTTAGTCGGATGAATTTTCATTCATAAACTCACATCTTTTACAATGAAAAAGGAGCTCTTAATAGCTTCGAAACACGTGTCAGCAATTTAATTCGGAGTTTTTTGCATTTAATGTTGTTATTAGTGGATTTAAGCATATTAAACTTTGAAAACTTGTTGTAAACCGAGAAATTTTGAATATATAAGTGTGTTATGTTTGCAGTCATACCCCCCTGCCCCCCATCAGCATTTTAGGGGATAGCAACATCCAAATTCGTTTTCCTCGTGCCAATACCTTTCAGCAGAACCAACTCCCATGATTGCATCACAAAAATTGAACATACCTCTTGCCCCCCTGCACATTTATAACCGCCCCCCGCCCCCCTGCCCCATTTTCGGGGTTGACAACATCCAAATTTGTTTTCCTCGTGACAATACCTTTCAGAAAAACTAACTCCCATAATTGTATCACAAAAATTAAACGAAAAATTACATGCCCCCAACGCAGTTATAACCGCCCCCCCCTGCCCCCCAGCACCAATTTCGGAGTTAGCAGCATCTAAATTCGGTTTCCTCGTGCCAATACGTTTCAGGAGAACTAACTCGCATAATTATATCATAAAATTTGAACGGGAAACAGCTTGCCCCCCAAATGCAGTTATAATCCCTTCCCCCCTCCGCCCCCCTGCAGCATTTACGGGGGTAGCATCATCCAAATTCAGTTTCCTCGTGTCAATACCTTTCAGAAAAACTAACTCCCATAATTGTATCACAAAAATTGAACGGGAAACAGCTTGCCCCCCCAAATGTAGTTATAGCCGCCCCCCTGCCCCCCTGAACCATTTTCGGGGTTGGCATTATCGAAATTTGGTTTTCTCGTACCAATACCTTTCAGAAAAGCTAAGTCACAGAATTGTATCACAAAAATTGAACGGGAAATCACTTGCCCCCCACGGCAGTTATAGAAGCCCCCAGCCCCCTGCACCATTTTGGGGGGTGGCAACATCTGAATTCGTTTTCCTCATGCAAATACCTTTCAGAAAAACTAACTCCCATAATTGTATCACAAAAATTAAACGAAAAATTACATGCCCCCAACGCAGTTATAACCGCCCCCCCTGCCCCCCAGCACCAATTTCGGAGTTAGCAGCATCTAAATTCGGTTCCCTCGTGCCAATATGTTTCAGGAGAACTAACTCGCATAATTATATCATAAAATTTGAACGGGAAACAGCTTGCCCCCCAAATGCAGTTATAATCCCTTCCCCCCTCCGCCCCCCTGCAGCATTTACGGGGGTAGCATCATCCAAATTCGGTTTCCTCGTGTCAATACCTTTCAGAAAAACTAACTCCCATAATTGTATCACAAAAATTGAACGGGAAACAGCTTGCCCCCCCAAATGTAGTTATAGCCGCCCCCCTGCCCCCCTGAACCATTTTCGGGGTTGGCATTATCGAAATTTGGTTTTCTCGTACCAATACCTTTCAGAAAAGCTAAGTCACACAATTGTATCACAAAAATTGAACGGAAAATCACTTGTCCCCCACGGCAGTTATAGCTGCCCCCCAGCCCCCCTGCACCATTTTGGGGGGTGGCAACATCTGAATTCGTTTTCCTCATGCAAATACCTTTCAGAAAAACTAACTGCTATAATTGTATCACAAAAATCGCACGGGAAACCATTTGCTCCCGGACTACTAGTTCTTATGCTTAAAAATTGCTTCTTTAAGACATCAGAGATATGACGCTATTTAAAATGCATAAAATTGTGAGTCTCGTATCAAAAGAACATCTACGATGGCACATTTGTGTTCGGTCTTCATCAATGTGCTGTAGTTCTAATTTTTTTCTTAGCACTACAACTTCGTACTTTTTCATGACACTACCAGCTACGCCTCGCTGGGAGGTCACTGTGATCTCCCAAAAAGTTTCCTTATTCGGTCAATTGGCTGAGAATTCCGCAAATTTGGAGACAACACTGAAATTTGTTTTATCTTCCTTTTTTTTTTTTTTTTTTTGTGTGTGTGTTAACACGAGTAGCCGACTCGGGACAAAAGTTGATGTTGCTCTGGTTTAATCTCACTAGTAGTTTTAATATCTATACTAATAATATAAAGCAGTAGAGCTTGTTTGCACGCGCTAATCTCAGGAACAACTGGTTCGAATTGAAAAATTCTTTTTGTGTTGAATAGTCCATTCATTGAAGAAGGCTATAGGCTATATAACATCATGCTATGACTAATAGGAGGGGAGCAGCAAAAAAAATGTTATGAAAACGGGAAAATGTATATCATAATATGAAATGCTTGGAACGCAGAGTATGCGTAGTCGCGGTGGCTCGACCTGAAAGCGTGGGCTTCGTGGTTCAGTGAGCGTAGGTTCGAGTCAGCCATAAGGCATAACCGAGGGTATGTTTCGGAGAAAATCCTTAACGATGCTAAAAGTGATTTGTAAATATTATATATACATATATACACGCATCAATGTCTTATTTTTCTTATTAATTAACTAATAATATAAAGCTAAAGACTTTGTTTCTTTGAACGCACTAATCTCAGGAACTACTGGTTCGAATTGAAAAAATCTTTTTGTGTAGAATAGTCCATTTATTGAAGAAGGCTATAGGCTATTTTTTTAAAAAATAGCCTATAGTTTGACCGAAATATTTATTATTGCAAATTAAGTGTTTAAATTATTTTTTTTTTCTATGAATTCCTAATAGAGGGCGGGTAAGTTTAATTCTATGAATTCCTAATAGATGGCGGGGTAAGTTAACTCTTCGACAGGGCGCTGGCCGATAGCGTCGATAACTGCGAGGAACCATGCCCATGAATGCTACACTGTTGTAATCAGCACACAGAGTTTTGAATGCGGTTTTTTTTTTTTTCGGTGTTCAGGTATACACAATTTAATTTTGTAGGATTTTTCTATTGGGTTTTGTTGTCCTTATTTCTTCAATGTTTGTTTTTGTTCTTATAATTGAAGATAGTCACTTATCTAAGTAAATTATTTGATTTTTCGTATTATTCAATTTTGATTGTTCTTTATAACGTTTTTATTATAGCATTGTTTAGTTAACGAAACACTTTAAATTACAGAGGGAAAAAATTGCTTCACTCGCGAAAGGCAGGGTTACGGTAGCGTGGTTGCTTGAAGCGTAAAAAAGATGAACTATGTAGCTGAAGGGTTATTTTGACTTTTAAAGCTACTGTTAATATTTTCACGTGTTTTGGCGAATAATTTCAAATTCCATTAGAAACTTTAATAGGTCTTCTGAAAAGATGTGAACGCATTTTAGTTAAAGAAAAATGATCATTTCATATCAGAAGGGGGGCGGGGGGTGGAGTTTTTTGGTTCAACGGATTTCCTTCAACTTCTTAGCACGGCCATCGCCGTGCGGGTACTGCTAGTTTATTATAAGAGGACAAATTTCGTCGCCATTGTTGCAAATCGTTTGAGTTCATTCAAGACTTGCATGTTTTACTTTTAAAAAGAGAGGAGATGGTGTAAAATTACGCTTTTTAGGAAAAACATCAACACAGATGAACTGAAAAAGAAAAACTTCATCCAAATACAAAATTTCCAGACGATTAATTCCCATCATTTAAGATTGATAAAAAATATAAAGACAGAACATAATATGCTCTAAATAATCTTTATAATAAGTGTGCTAATGGGAATCGAACGTAAAATCTCTACTACCGCATCCACAACCATTATGGATAAGTCTCGTATTTCCTATTCTAGAAAGTCACCAGTTATAATATGACGGGTGCAAATTTCTTGGCCATTTCTATTTCATTCCATTTGTAGAAATAAGAGAGAACTCAAAGACCTGAAAAAATTCAAAATGACGAGTCTGATCCTCATTTGTTTACACGAAAAGATGAAAGATTTCTTTTCGGGTTCCCAATGAGTTTTTCCGAAATCTCTTGATGAAGCAATGAAGTGAAACATGGATGCCGCATTTCTATGATTCAGCACTTTTTACAGGAAAGAAAGCATCCGTTGTGAGCTGACCTTGAATATCTCAAGATCGCAAATCAGATGAAACGCTATCAATTTATGATTCACTCACTGCGCTAGATTTTCCTACATAAAATTTGCGACGATAAATGAGGCTGCCGCGATAAAATTCCTTTATCAAGCTATTTTCTTACAGAAGTTTCGGGAATTACTTAACTGGGGTTCGTTATCCTGCTTTTCATCCTTCTCTTGGAAAAATATTCCTTACGATTTCCAAAGTAATATTTAATGCGACTTCTACTTAATTGTTAATCAAAATTTGCGAGACAAAATGTTAATTTTTTCTTCTGTAAAAAATATGAGGCACTCCATTGTTGTAAAAGCCACTCATTTTCATGAGGATTTAATTTTTGCGATCCTGTTCTTTTCGCAAAAATTAAAACCCCCAGAAATATTTCAACTTATGTAGAACGACTTTCGGTTTTGATCATACAAAATCGGCGAAATTCCCGATATCTCCATTTTTGCGGAAAAAATTTATGGCTCGCGAAAACATGTGCTCTTACAGTATTCTTGGGACAAGCCCCCGCCCGCCCTAATAATTTGTGCGTCATTTTTTTGAAGGAATGGCAAGTGCTTTTCTACAGGAGTGCTTCATGCGAAGACAAGTTTCTTCTTGTTTTAACGAGTGTCAATGAGAGTTGTGATATTTTTGAGAAATTTGGACGCCTTATGAAACTATGAGTCAAATATGAAGGGGGAATTGGGTGGATTTCAAAAGATAGTTTTACATTTACAACCCGAATCAATATATGTTCACTTCAGGGCCCCAGGGCAGTACTCTGTGGGTGGCATTAGAGAACAATATGCCCTACCTTTTGTGACTGATGCTAAAAAAAAGTTCCAATCCGGAGGGGAGGGGGGATTGAGTCCCCAAACCTTCCTTCCTATAACGTCAACAAAGATGCTCTGAAATTGCGTTTTAAGAATTTAAATTTCTAAAAATTTTGGGAAGAGAGTACCAAATTCCATCTCCCCATCCATCCTTTTACTACAATTTAATGTCATTTTCCCATTATTGGCACTTTTAATGTGATTCAATAGTTTACTCTCTAAATATCACCAACAGTGGCCAAATTGAAACCAAATTTAAAAAAAAAAAAATCGCCAAATCTGTCGTTAAGTTGGTGACAAAACTTGGCAATCGAAGACTGGTGATATATCGCCAAGTGTCCGCCAAATTGTAATACCTCTTGAGTTTACATCGAAATTAACAATGATTACCCCCCCCCCCAAAGAGGGGCAAAAGACCCCTTTAGAAACACTCGAATGCAGCCAAAAGAGGAGGTGCACAACTAGATCCCACTAGGAGTCTGCGTACCAAATTTCAACTTTTTAGAACAACCCGTTCTTGAGCTATACAACATATATACGCACATAAGCACATACATACATACGTACATACAGAGGTCACGAGAAAACTCGTCATAATTAACTCGGAAATCGTCAAAATGGATATTTCTCGTGTCTATACGTTCTTAGGCATTTATCCACGTGTGGTCGAGTCGAAAAAAAAAAAAAAAAACTCAACATTCATTCGGGATTGAGCAAAATGGAAATTAAGGTCGATTTTTGAGTGAAATTTTTTTCGCGAAAACAATACTTCCTTTTTTGTAAAAGGAAGTAAAAAAGTAAGAAAGAAAGAAATCGCAACCTGACCATCACAGAGTTTTATGAAGCTTCAGAAATCTTATTCTTTGACATCTTAAATTTATATATATATTTTTAAAAAATCCATCTATTGTAATTCCTGCTTTATTAAATTTTGAAGTTCTTTAAAAAGCACTTTTTTTTCCGGTGGGGTGGGTAGTGCTTTAAAATGTCATAAGTCAAGTTCTATTTGAGCTACTGGTTTGTATTAAAGCTCATTTTAAAGACAATTACAGGAACTTAAATAAAATATGCAACGTAAATACTGTTCGGTGTGCCCTGTCACGCCCTATAGCAGCGCCACCTACGGCGAGTAAGAGTAAGCTAGCAGAAGCAATTGGATGCTCAACGAGTGAGGAAGTAATCCTCAGCTGTGCCCTGCACATATATGTAACGGCCCCTTGGCCTATGTGAAGAACTATTTCAGCTGTGCCCTGCACATATATGTAACGGCCCCTTGGCCTATGTAAAGAACCTTATCAATTCAATGCCCACCTTGGCATCAATAAAATAATTAAAAATTTCATAATACAGTCCACTACTCATTTCTGAGCTCTCAACAGTTGGTCCGTGCGACCCTGAGCTCCAGTAAAATGACATCACTTGTTGGATTAAACCGTCAACGCGGAGCGCTAAAAGTCAAAGTAGAGAAATTGTGTATGTTCGCATCTTTATTTACCCTGGATATTGAAGATGTGAAAGAAACAGAAATTTTGCTAAAAAGCAAAATGAAAGCTGTTCTCGAACTGAAATCAGCACTTGAAGAGATGCTCTTGTCCTATACAAGACTCCCGGATGAAATCGATCTAAAGGACGCTCTATCCCTGACAATGGAGCTTCAAGACGAACTGGATCAAGCAGAGGTAAAAATTAATATTTTCCTCTCGAAATTAAACTGCAATTCTTCTACTGAAGAAACTGTTAAAAATGTAAACAAATTTAAAATTCCCGACTTACCCTTACCCTCATTTTCGGGAAGGTATGAAGATTTCCAGAACTTTAAAGTTCAATTCATGTCAATAATCGGGAATAATTCTGAACTAACCCCCACGCAACAATTATGTTATTTAAAAAGTTGCTTAAGGGGAGAAGCTAAAAGACTTGAATCGTCTCAAGATACATATGACTCTCTTTGGTCATCTTTAGAAGACAGATATGAAAATAAACGCGCAGTAATAGAACATTATGTGCTTAAAATATTAACCATGTCTAAGATTCAAGACTCTCCCAATCAGTTAATGCAACTGATAGATGATACAAAATGTCAAATCCGCGCATTAGATTTACTTGGATTGAAATCTAATGAACTGTCAGACACATTAATTCTGCACATCTTGTTTCAAAAATTAGATCCAGATGTCAGGAAGAGTTTCGAAATGACACTAAACAAAAATGTCATTCCGAAACTGAACGATTTCTTAAGCTTTTTAGAAGAGCGTTCGAGAATAATTCAAGCGTCTACTTCTCAAACGCAGAAAAAGAAGTTCCAAGTTAATATGAAACTTGGCACCCATCCAAATAGTGAAAACCACTCTCTTCTTCTGAAAAATAATAATAAAACTAAGCAATGTGTGATTTTCAATTGCAATGAAACGCACCCCTTATACCGGTGTGAAAAATTTAAACAAATGAATTTAAACAAAAGAATAGGCCTAGTAAATAAGTATAACTTTTGTAGAATTTGTTTGAATAACCATCTTCCAAATCCTTGCCTTTCGAAGAGCAAATGCTTCATTTGCAATAAGGCTCATCATAGTCTGATTCATTGCATCGAGCAAGAAAAAAAAGAAGACGCCAATACGTCTTCTCAAGTAGGCGATATATCAAGTCCACCCCTCCCTTCCTTCCCTTCTACTTCAACCTCCTTACTAGCGCATGAGAATCAGAAAAATCCTTGCGTTATTTTGAACACAGCTGTGATTTATTTGAAAAATAGCAGTGGATCATTCAGTTCATTTGTGGCTTCCTTAGATTGCTGCTCAAGTGTTAATTTAATCACCACGAATGCCGCAAATTCTTTAGGATTAAAGAAGCAAAAAACCCACGTTCCCATTGCAGGAATCAGTGATTCCATTTGTAATTCAAAATCATTTATCTCAACTGAGTTATCTAACGAAACTAAATCTAAATTATACCATCTGGATATGTTAGTTGTTCCAAAAATTGCTGTCTTCCCTTCATGTCATATAAATATTTCCAATTATAATTTTCCGTCAAATGTGAAACTAGCGGACAAGGCATGGAATATTCCAAAAAAGGTAGATGTAATACTGGGAGCCTCCCTGTTTTTTGATCTTTTAGGCAAAAATAAAATTAAAATTGATAACTCACAGTTATATTTAGTTGAAACTGTATTTGGTCATATCGTATCAGGTACTGTACCCCCATCAAAATCCGATAAACCATCATCTAATTCATGTTTTCTACTTTTAGAATCTGAACGTTTGGACAAAGCATTAACCTCCTTTTGGGAAATTGAGCAGGTTGATCAAACCAAACCAATAGTTAGTGAAGAATTGCGTTATTGCAATGAACATTTTTTAAATACTCATTATCGGAAGAATGATGGTAGATACGTTGTTTATTTGCCTTTTAAACCTCAAATATCAAATGATGAGGGATTGGGGGATTCTCAGCAAATCGCTTCAAAGAGATTAACTCAGTTGTGGAAAAAATTAGATCGCGACCCAAAATTAAAAGAATTGTATGTAGGTTTTCTTCAAGAATATGAAAATTTAGGCCATATGGAGGAAATAGTTGAAGATAAAAATCCTGAAGAGGGTTTTTTCTTTCCCCATCATGGTGTGCTCCGACCGTCCAGCACGTCATCAAAATTAAGAGTTGTTTTTGACGGGAGTTGCAAAACAACTAACGGGAAGTCACTAAATGATTTGTTATTAAAGGGAGGAATGATCCAAGATGATCTCTTTGCTATAACAACGCGTTTTAGAAAACATATTTGGGCGTTTACTGTTGATATCAATAAAATGTTTCGCCAAATCGAAGTAGATCCTTCTCGCACTAATTTCCAAAAAATCCTGTGGAGAGAAGGAAAGGAGGAACCGGACAAAATTTTTCGCTTAAAAACTGTCACATACGGATGTGCAAGCAGCCCATATCTTGCTACAAGAACGCTGCAACAACTTGCAAGGGATGAAGAAAAAAGCTTCCCATTAGCCTCGGAAATCGTCCTCAACGATTTTTACATGGATGATTGTCTCTCTGGATCGTCCAATCTGACGAACTTCAAGGAATTAACTAGACAATTATCTGAACTACTTCAGGCAGGTCAAATGTGTCTACACAAATGGCGTTCTAATGCAGATGTAAGGTCATTAGACTGTCCAGATTTCTCTTTCAAGGAAAAGGATTTAGATTCACCAGTGAAAACACTAGGACTGCTATGGAATAGTAACGCAGACACCTTTAACTTTAAGGTTACTGTGAACTTAAGCTCTACTTATACAAAGCGAGAAGTGCTCAGCCAAATTGCTCGCTTATTCGACCCGCTAGGACTAATCGGTCCGGTAATATGTCAAGCCAAAATATTAATGCAACAGCTTTGGTTGCTAAAATGCGACTGGAATGAACAAGTTCCAGATGACTTTTTACTGGAATGGGACAAGTTTCTAAGGTCTCTTCCAATTATAGAAACATTTAATTTTCCTAGATGCATCCTTGTACAAGATCCGACCTCTATCTCAATCCACGGTTTCGCTGATGCCAGCGAAAAGGCGTTTGGAGCGTCAGTATACCTCAAATCTTCTAACTCAGACACTCATAGCTGCAAACTTATCTGTAGCAAAAGTCGAGTTTCACCATTAAAGACGGTCAGTATTCCCAGATTGGAGCTGTCAGCGTGCCTCCTGCTATGCCAACTGGTTCACAGAGTGATGACCGCTCAAGCTTAAAATAGATAAGGTGACATTGTGGTCAGATTCGACTATTGCTCTCGCCTGGATCTCCACCTCACCACACCTTCTCAAGACATTCGTCAGCAATCGAGTATCATTGATTCAGGAACTTTCTAAAAATTTTGACTGGAAACACGTGATTTCCGAGTGTAACCCATCAGATCCACTGTCCCGGGGACAAGACGTCATTTCGCTCTCTACCAACAAGCTTTGGTGGGGGGCCCTGAGTTCCTTGCAGATGACAACTGGACCTTCAACTCAAACCCAGAATCTAATTACAGTGAAGAACATTTTGCGAAAGAACTGAAACAAAATACAACTTCCCTGTTGACTGTACATGACAACTTATTTTTTGAGGACCTCTTTAGTATTACTAAGAGTTTCTTGAAATTAATTCGTGTGATTAGTTTACTTTTTAGGTTTCACAATAACTGTAGAAAACCAGGTAGTAAACTAACAGGCCCCATCAGTTCGGATGAAATGGAAAAATCTAAAATTTTTCTTCTTCAACTTGTACAAAGTAAGTACTTTTTTGAAGAAATTTTGGCTTTGAAAAAAGGTTTGCCACTCTCTTCAAGGAGTAAGTTAAAATATTTTGATCCATTTCTTGATAAAAATGGTTTGATTAGAGTAAGTGGTAGGATAAACAATGCAAATTTAAGCTATAATCAAAGGCATCCCATTATATTGCCGTCTGAGCATAAGATAACCAAACTTATTTTTCTTTATTTTCATAATAAAAACTTTCACAATGGCCCACAAGCTTTGTTAAATTCGGTTAGGCAATTGTATTGGCCACTTAATGGCAGGAACATTGCTAGACAGATTGTTCATCAATGTGTTATTTGTACTAAGGCAAAACCTATCCCTTCTCAACAAATAATGGGAGAATTACCTTCCGAAAGGATCAATGTTAATTTTACGTTTAATTCTTGTGCTATTGATTATTGTGGTCCATTTCTGATTAAGTATAAGGGTCAACGGAAAGGTAACTATCACAAGATATACGTTTGTATTTTTGTTTGCATGGCAACAAAGGCAATCCACTTAGAGATCGTAAATGACTTAACTGCCGAAGCATGTATTGCTTGTTTAAAGCGGTTTTTTGCCCGACGAGGTAAACCAGAAAAAATATTTAGTGACAATGCAAAGAATTTCGAGGGTGCAAATTCAGAAATTAAAAAATTGAGGGATCTTTTCAATAAACAAAATGATTCTCTGTACAATTTTTTAACTAAGGAAAATATAAAATGGAAATTTATACCTCCAAGAGCACCAAATTTTAATGGTCTTGCAGAAGCAGGAGTCAAGTCTTTCAAGTATTATTTCAAACGAACTGTAGGAGATACAATATTAACCTATGAAGAGTTTTTAACAATTGTTATTCAAGTAGAGGGAATTTTGAACTCACGCCCTTTAACTCCTTTAACATCAAATATTGATGATTTAGATGTTCTAACTCCTGGACATTTTCTCATAGGTAGACCAATTAATACTATCGCTGAACCTAACTTGACTGAGTTAAATAATAACAGACTTAATTTATGGCAGAAAACAACTAAAATGATTCAAAATATCTGGAAGAATTGGTCAAATAACTATTTGAGCACATTAATCCAGAGAAATAAATGGTTGTTTGCTAAACAAAATGTAAAAATTGGAGATATGGTAATTGTAAAAGAAGAAAACCTTCCTACCTGTAAATGGTTATTGGGAAGAATTAATGAGATATTCTACGGAAAAGACAACCATGTAAGAGTTGTTACAGTTCAGACTAAAAATGGTATATACAAAAGACCAATTACAAAAATTGCAGTTTTGCCTATTGAGAATGTATAAAGATTTACCTGTAGAATTTTATATTGTGTGTAATTTTGAATTGTATGCGAATGTTCTGTATTTCTTTAGTCATTTTATATAATTTTTTTTTACTATTTATATTTGATTATTTGTAATATTAATTTGTTGAAATCAACATTTCAACGCCGGGCGGAATGTTCGGTGTGCCCTGTCACGCCCTATAGCAGCGCCACCTACGGCGAGTAAGAGTAAGCTAGCAGAAGCAATTGGATGCTCAACGAGTGAGGAAGTAATCCTCAGCTGTGCCCTGCACATATATGTAACGGCCCCTTGGCCTATGTGAAGAACTATTTCAGCTGTGCCCTGCACATATATGTAACGGCCCCTTGGCCTATGTAAAGAACCTTATCAATTCAATGCCCACCTTGGCATCAATAAAATACTTAAAAATTTCATAATACAGTCCACTACTCATTTCTGAGCTCTCAACAAATACTTTTCAAGATTTTTTTTTTCACAAAATTGCAAACTGTAGCAGTTTTTGAAATACTAAATTTTAAACATTTTCAAAAAAGAAAAAGGCTTTGTAATGCATTTTCATGAATACATCCAAAATTTTTCAGAATAGGACCAAGATGGGATCAGCAGTTAAAGCAAATAATGTAGGACAGCTTTGAAATTTATACTAAAATGTATTCTAAAATTCTTATAGCTAAAGCTCTATGGGAACTACAAAATTTTCAAAGAAAAAAAAATCAAAATTTTTTCATGAGTCTTTAAAAATTTTTGGAAAAAAATATTATTTTAATGAAGACAGTAGAATTTCGTTTAACCAGATCGCCGGATTATTCGAATCAACTTTAAAGGCTTAAAAAAAAAAAAAAAAAAAAAAATACGCTCACATAAATAATTTTAACTTTTGATAGGAAGAACGTAATTATAAGTACACTTAAATTCGCTTTTTATTTTGATCTATTGAAGATAGTGTTTGCCTGGTCGTGCTTTACATAGTGGCTCCACGTTCATGGATCAGAAGTTGTGGACCAATACTTCGTGATAAATTCTCTTTTTACATTTTAATTTCTTGTAGTTTTGTAAGGAATGCCATGTAATTTCATAATAAAGTATGGTTTTTTGTCGTAACGAAGGGTATTGCTCTTTACTCATAGTGCAAGGATTATCCGGATTTTCGACTATCTGGACTGCTTTTGGTCCCGATTAGTCCGGATGAACGAGGTTCTACTCTACATCCAAAAATTTAAGAGTGAGACGATCTTTTTACCCGAAAAACGGAGTTTAAAGAGATTTTATTTTTGATGTTTTTTTTTTTTTAATTTTTTTTTTTTTTAACTTTTGGCATTGAGGGAAAAAAGAAGTCGGAGGCATTTTATTATTTTTTTTATCGAAACCAAAAAGCTGCAAATGATCTTGCTTTTGATTAAAATTAGTTAATTTAATGTTTAAATTTTTAATATTCCTCCCTCCCCCCCCCCCCTTTTATTTATTTTTCTTTTTTCGGGCAATTAAATTTTTTGAGACAAACTGTCTTTGTACAGTTAAAAAGGTGCTGTTATTTTATTTTTTATTATTATTATTCGGATTCGAAGTATTATGTTAGGAGAAATATTTTTTCGCAATCTTGTTCTTCAATTTGCCTTTGAAAAAATAGCTAAGTTTGAAGTGGTCTTTAAAGGTCATTAACAATTAAAATGTACCAAAAAGAAAATAAGGCCTTAGAAATTGAGACTCTGGATTTGGTACAATTCCTATATCATCAAATAGTTTTTCCTTTTTACTTTCTTTTACAAAAAAGGAAGTATTGTATTCGCGAAAAAGTTTGCACTCAAAAATCGACCTTAATTTTCATTTTGCTCACCCCCGAATGAATGCTGAGTTTTTTTTTCGACTCGACCACACGTGGATAAGTGCCTAAGAACGTTTAGACACGCGAAATATCCATAATGACGATTCCCGAGTTAGCTACAACGAGTTTTCTCGTGACGTCTGTATGTACGTATGTATGTATGTGCGGATGTGCGTATGTATGTCGCATAATTAAAGAACAGAATGTCCTAGAAAGTTGAAATTTGGTACGTAGACTCCTAGTGGAGTCTAGTTGTGCACCTCCCCTTTTGATTGCATTCGGGTGTTTCTAAGAGGGCCTTTTGCCCCTTTTTTGAGGGAATCATCGTTAATTTCGATGTAAACTCAAGTGGTGTTACAATTTGGCGGACACTTGGCGATACATGGCCAGTCTTGTAGTCGCCAAATTTTGCAACATTTTTTTTTTAAATTCTGGTTTCAATTTGGCCACTGTTGGTGATATTTAGAGAGTAAACCATTGAATGACATTAAAATTTCCAATACTAGGAAAATGACGTTAAATTGGAGCAAAAGGAAGTCATGTGAGGCACACATCAGCTCGTTTTTTTACACGAAAAGGTATATTTTGTGTTTAGTAATTAGTTTTAAATGTTAAAAATATATGTTTGACGTAATTTGTAACCTTAGATAATCGAGAGAATATTGATCTGATGTTAGAAAATTGACGCTGGTACACGAGAAAGTAGGTTCGTTTACTTCTGGACGGAACTTCTTGCCAATCTTTGAGCAAATGTAATTTTCGACAATGTTTGCTGGGAAAATAAAAATCAGCGGATAATCAATTACAGCCTCACTCGTGAGTTATTCAATAACACTGACTAGAGAGGTAAATTTTTGAGACGGAGGAGAAAAAGTTTCTGTAGAAAAAATTAACAAATTGCTTTTTACAAAATGAATAAATAAAACAGAAAAATAGTTTTTTAATACATAGTTATATTTTCTTAGAAAGCATCAAGTGTTAAGTTTTAAAATATATGCAATCCTTTTATTTTCTTTTTTCCTTCTTAAGAAATGTACATTAATGGTTTAAAAATATCCATTCTGTTTCATAGCTGCCAATAGCTTTCCTCATTTATAAAACCAAAAATTATGCAAATTACTCAAATTATCATTCAACTATTAATTTGGAATAGGATGTAATTTTGTAAATGTTAAATCCATCGTTTTCACAGTAATTTGCAGGGTTTTTTTAATCAAATAAATTGTGAAATTTTTGAACAAAAAGATTTTTTTATTTGTCAGTTTTGCATGCATTTATTCAAATGTGAGTATACGTATACACACACATAAAATTACTTTTTGAATCTTAATCAATTTCACTGATCGATATAATTATGTCCTACATACATAAAGTTACAGTTTTAGTAAGAAAAGTAGTGAATAATACTTGTAAAGAGACTTTAAACTCTTACAGCTTCCAGCATTTATCAAAGTTAATGTTTTTATGTGGGATACTGACATAGAAAAGAGTTTGAAGGAAAAAAGCAATAAAATTAGAATGTAAACGTTATATCATTCTGAATACAATATTTCATGCAAATTAAATTTGAATTTTTTCAATTTTTCGGGGTGTAAATAAAACTTTTTCAAAAAATAAAAGTTTTTTTCCAAAATTTTCGGGGTTCTGACATAACACTGACATCGAGCACATCTCAGCAGTTTCTCCTTTTCAAAATCCTTCATACCTCCACGTTCAAACCGCACTTCGAATCTAGAAATTCTCAAGTAACCTTCATTTATGGTTAGCATCAGCAATAAAGGCTATCCACTAATGGCAAAGAGAAGTGGCAAAATTTAAAATTTGGAGATCACCAGTACAAATGGTAGGTGAACTCCTCTCTTTCTTGGGGCAAGAGATAGTACTAGCAACCCTGGAAGGTGCTGCTATACAGCAGGGATGCCCACCCCCTAAGAGCAAGGGCGCACCTCCTAAAGATCCCAAAGATCCCCCCAAAGCAAAAGCCCCCAAGTAAGAAAAATGCCCCTGGCACACCCTCCTAAAAATTTCAATGGCGCAGTCTGCAGCATGACCCCCCCCCCCCCCAGGTGGAGACCCCTGTATGCAGCATGACTTAGAAAAACTTTTCAATGAAAGACTACCAACGACCTTACCTTTAAACGCGTTTTACACGAAACTTGAAACTGTCCACTTAGATACCTTTGCACTACCTCAAATGAAGTCAAGCTTTGAAGGGGGGGGGGATCATGCAATTTTGCAGCAATACAATTTTGCAGCAAACCTTAGAGAAACAAAAAGGAGTTCAAAATGATGAACAGTAGCAACAGGGCACCCGAAACTTAATTTCCGGTAGGGCAGTAGTTCTCTATTTGCCGAATAGAGCTCCAAAATTTTTGCCGAATGATAAAATGCAGGAGTACATTTATGAAAAGGGACGTTTGGGTGCTTAAAAATTGCAATATTGCAGTTTTGTTTCCAAATTTCCGAATTGTCAGACAAAATTTGCCAAATGAGGAAATTTTTTGGGAGCTCACAGAGACCTTCCACTATGATTATTAATAGCACTGACATATAATCACACACACCAATTTGAAAAACCTACAGGTTTGCTTCACTCTAAGACAAAATCATTTCCAGCGCGTCACGGTCAAACCTCTTTTTCGAGCGAACGAATGAATCTTTCAACA
Organism: Uloborus diversus; assembly: GCF_026930045.1. NCBI lineage: Eukaryota > Metazoa > Arthropoda > Arachnida > Araneae > Uloboridae > Uloborus > Uloborus diversus. Next base: position 18,067 of record NW_026557741.1, read on the forward strand.
ATGCTGTTGGAAAACAAAGATCAGTTAACAGTGATTAGCAACAGTAATGAGTTAATTACCCGGATCTGAAATTCTGACACGTTATCCATCTCTTTACAGAAAGTTAAGGCAGTGAAAAATGTTCTTCGGCATTGGGTCGTATTTTTGATTAATTAGAAAGCTTACAAGAGGACTCCACCCATCATCGAAACGGGTTATCGCCCAGGAAGTTTGAGCAAAGGTAAACAGATAGAGATTTACCCAAAGCAAAGCGAGGTCAATCGCCAAACCAAGGACGGATAACAGATACGGTTAAATTTACCCTTTTCCTTCGATCGAATTACTGAATATATTATCCAAATTCAATACCATGTTTAGCTCATGTCGGACATAGTATGTCGAAATATGTTCTCACGATCGATAAAAAAACAAAAAGGAAAAAAAAAAAAAAACCCCACCTCAGATTAGTTTCTTAGGTGAATTGAATATGAAGGATTACATAACTTATTGTTACAATGATGTAGGTAAAGCAATTGATACGTGTTGTGAGCATCATGGAAAGGAGGCTACTCAAACTCTAATTTAGAGTCTGATTTCATTGATTAAATCAATTGTTTAAACCCTATAACAGCTCCTAGTGCTTTCTGTCACTATCAAATTACGTCAGAAAAAGTAGTTTTATGAATCAACCTAATCATTTTCGTTTTCTGTCTGTGTTTCAGGTGTTTTTCTTTATAAAAAAGTGTGCCTTAAAAGAGCTTCTAAAAAGCAAACTTCAAAACAAATTACGTGGTTGAAGCAGAAAGTAGCGTCCGTTAAGTGTGTGTGTGTGTGTGCATCAGAGGGGTGAGTTCGTAAATTTTCCAGTACCAGAGCGCCAATGAGGAGTATTTCGGTTTGATACCAATTTTAAGAGAGTAATTTATTGTTCCAGAAAAAATTCCAGAACGACGCCGCACAGTGGTTCAAGGGCGGAAAAAATAGCTATTTTTAAGTTTTAAGATAAAAAATATTTCATGCCGTAATTACTTAGCCCTTGAGTTGTAGTAACTTACTCCATAAGCGTTTTTTGGAAAAAAAAATTCCTTTTTCACAAAAATAAGCCAAAATTGTTGAATAATTATGTTTTTACTTTTTTTCGGACGTACACCTTATACTTCAGTTTTAATTCATTCGTTCAATAAGAAGGACTAAAAATTAATAAAAGTCATTTCTGATTGTTTTTTCACACTTTAGGATGCATATTACATCGTAGTTAAAAATTAAAAATTCATGAAAATTGAAAACTACCTGAAATAAAAAAAAAAACATTATTTTCTGAAAAATATAATGAAAAATACTGTGGAATATACTTTTATCGGCGGCTTCCGGTGGGCTAAAATTTACATATATCACAACATTTTAGCTGCGACCACCTGCGACTGCAGTCGTGGCAGATGTTTTGTTTGATTTTCGCTATTTACAAACACCAATATAGTAAGCTAGAAAATAACCCGCAACGTTATGACGGGGCTAAATTGCTTTTTTTATCAAAGAAATTGATCATCAAACTTGACATGCTCCAGACTAACGTATGTCAGTTTCACTACTTTGCAGGAGAGCCTAAAAACGTTTGTTTACTGTTTCCGAAAGTTGGGGCTCTTGAAACATTCATCAATAAATATAGAGGTTTTTTAAAACAGATTTACGTTGTTATCGCTTAATGCGGAGCATTATTCTACATGCAATGCAAAAGTAACCTAAAAATAACAATTTACGGACCCGTTTCGTATGGCTTTAAAGAAGATACATATGAGAAAGAAATTTTTAAAACTCATACAGAATTCTAAATAAAAAGTTAAATAACCATTCTGTTCATAAAACAGTGAAATTAGAAAATCATCAAAGGTTTAAAATTTCTGATTTCCCTTTCGAAATCATTCTAGTATAAAGCTGTTCTCAGTTTGTCAACATTGCCAGAAAATATTGTTCGAGTGTATTAATTGCAATAAATAAACCTTGCGTGTGGCATACAACTGATTTAATTTATATTTTTCGCTAAAAACAGAAAGGAATTTGTACTATAGAGAAACCCCGATTTCACGTTTCTCAGTGGCCTGAATCAAACATAATATACATAAAATATGGGAAAAAATTCAGTTCAAATTATAAAAAAAAAAAAAAAAAAGGAAAATGTAAAGTATGAGAAATGTATAGAAAGCAAAAATCAGATAAGGAAACAAAAATAATAATAAAGGCTGCTACGATAACGCTTATAAAAGGTAAAAAGCGATATTTTACGAAAAGAACATTATTGTATATACCAATTTAGATCATTCTAACACATTAAGTTACGAATCCAGGCGTTTAGGTTGAAAATAGTAATAATGAGTCATTGAATTCATCCAGGATTGAAATACTTTGCAAAGTTTTTTCCTGGTCTTTATGATAAAGAAAATAGTTTTTCACTTTTAGTAAGCTCTTAAATGCAGTATTGAAAGAAGAGACGAGTTGTGTTTCCTCTTCTAGTTCATCTTTATTGGCGGTCGAAGAGTCCACGAGGTTGGCTACGGATGGAGCAGTAGCATTTCTGTTTTCATGGATTAACTTTTAACAGAGTGAATTATGTGAAATACACCGCCAGCTCAGTCATTTCCAGCCGAGGACTGCAGTTTCGTGCTTATTAGCACTCATCAGCCCGGCATAGGAAAGTGACTGAGCTGGAGATGGAAAACCTCTTAAGGAAGCCAAGAGTGCGAATGTAAATTGAGCTAAGAGTATTGCGATGGTAACCCAACCAACTATAACCCCCTATAACTTTCCCTTTTCAATGACCTCCCAAACATGATTTTTTTTTCTTTCAAAATCAGGTGTCAAGTTACCAAGGCTAAATTTACCTACAGATAGAAATAATTTGGATTGAGCTGATTTTTAAGTAAAGCGGCCTTATTTTATTTATTTATTTTTTTCATTTTCCATTGAAATTCCAATTAAATTCATGTGATTTCTCACTTTTATGATGCCATGTACTAGTTGGAGCAATCAAACATATGAGTTGACTGTACAATTTTCTCAATAATGTTGCTGATGTTACCCGGACGTTTTTACAGTGGAGATATGGTAAAAGCATGAATTGAGCTCATTTTTAAAACTGGTTTTTGCAGCAGTTTTCGACCTGATTGAGAGCGATTCGTTCCAGATCCCTTTGTGGCTTGATAAACGGAGTAGCAAAACAGGGGGGAAAGGGAAATTTTGAAAATTCATGGATTGAGCTGATGTCGATAGCGTCTCCTTTTCAATTTCATCTTTTTTTTTTCTTGGTTGATATACAGAAGTGTGATTTATTCTGGAATAATATTTACCTACTTTTGGGGAAACTAGAGACTCTTTTAAGTAAAAGTTCTTTGTAGGAGTATTTTATCAAAAAAAAAAAAAAATAATAATAATAATAATAATAATAATAACAATAACAGTAGCGCATAAATTATCCTTTTTTTTTAAAAAAAAAAAGCCTACATTTACATTACAGTCATGTGCACATTTTATATCGAAAAATTCAACTTCTGTTTTTCAACCATGTTGGATATTTTTCTCGTTAAAAAGAAATAACTGAATCAAAAACGTTATTGCATTAGAGACGACGTTTCAAATCCAAAACTTTCCAGATGAAACACGCGATCAAATAAGTTTTTAAAACAATGTATCCTTTAGGTTACATCAAATTATGGCAGTGCGAGGACCGTCCTTTGGGAGACCAGGAAAGGGGCACTGCCTCTCCCCCTCTCCTCCCCACCCCACTTTGGGAAAGTAGTGTATTTACACATTAGCGGGCTTGGTGTTTGCTGTTTTTTGATAAAATTTGCATTGAACTTATACTTTTTAGTACCCCCTGGAAAAATTCGCAATGACAGGCCAGGGTTCTTTAATATATATATATGAGCCGCTCAGAAGCCAATGCGGTTAAGTCCAAAACACAAAAATTAAGAAAATTGATGTTTTTTGATACATTAGTTTTTAAAATTCTTGGTTTATTAATTTAATTAGAAAAGTGTATAAAATATTTTTTCGAGGTGTAAACTCTGCAAAAAGACAAGATATGTACAGGATGTGTAAATGAAAACGTAAGTATGTATTGAAATAATGACAGCAGCTGAAAAATTTTAGGACTTATACCTTTTGGCAGCTGAAAAAGATAAGAAATTCATGTAAAAATAATAAAATAACAATTATTTTCATAAGTTTTATGTTTATTCATCATAACAAACATCATCTTCTTCCGAGTTATTTAAATGTAAATCTTGATCTACACGTGTTGTCCTTAATTTCCTGTAATAGTCGTGTTTAGTTGGAGGTATATCTTTAATAAACACACATCTTTTTTTTTGTTTCTCTTGAAATTGTTCTGCCATTAGGATATAATATAGGTTGAGTTATATTTTTTAAATTTACTGGCCTACTTATTTTTATTTTATTTTTTTAATATCAACTACATGAAAGGTATCATCCTCGTCAAAATTATGTTTGAACTTAATGCTGCTTGGGTTTGATCTTTCCAATTTTATCCATCTCATATTAAGCCAATTGACTGTTAGTCCTTTGATTTTTTTTCTGTTGGTAACAGCTTCTTCTAATGGTTTTGTGGGAAGAAATTCTTGTGGATTCATTTCGACAACTCTGAAAGGGTTCTCTCTTTTACTATTTTGTATTATATGATATCAGTTACTAGGGTTATAAATATACGGATTTTTTTTTTTTTTTTTTGCATAAGCTTCTATAACTGCAAAATCAACATCATTGGGCAAATAACTGTACCCACTTAATAAAAATTTAAGCTCAATTGATTCAGCTTCTATATCTTTCACTCTGAACCAATTTCAGTAAACTTTACACAGTTTTTATATTTCGATTCTGTCCTGAACATGAATCTGAATACATTATAATTTTTTGAAAATCCTTTGCGTACAATTTAATGTGTTTAGTTAAACACGATGACACTTCTTGTGAACCCCGCGATGCTTGGGTTATAGGCCAAACATATATGTAGTCCTCATAAGGCTTTAAAATTATGGCAACCAAGATTATACACATATAAGTTTCTTTTGTAATAAGCCACTGATGTGAATAGTTTCAGAAATGTAATGTTTTTTCTAAATCAAAACTAAACACGTATATTTCGTCTGAAGCTCTTAGTAGATCATTAACCATACTATTACGGGCAATTTCTGCATTTCGCAAGTGTTCGACATGTTCAACTTCAGTTGCATTTTTTTCTTCATCTATTGTAGATTGTTTTTTTGTTACCAAATAATCAGATTTTGCACAAGTATCTTTTGAAGGTTGCTTAAAATGTAAGTTAAATTTTGACGAAAATATATGGTAATAAAACTTTTCCTTTACTGGTACAATTTGCTCTTCATTACATTGTTCGACATACAGGTTATACATTTTTGCAATAGAAAGATCTGAATTTAAGTATCTGCGTCTGGGATTATGACTTCTTGTACTATGAATTTATTGTTTTTCAGTGTTTCCAACAAATATCGAAAGAAGAAGAAGAATTTAATTTTTATTTCAAAGTTTATGTAAAAAAATATTGATAAAAGTTGGACTTATTCACAATGGCTTCTGAAATTATTATACAATATATTCAGAAGCTATTAAAATAAGGGTTGTCAAACCTAGAAAAAAGTAACCAACGAGTAAATCCTTTAATAACTAAGAAGATTATTATTTATTTTATCAAAATTTCCAAAAATCAGAAAATATCAAAAAATGGACTTAACCGCATTGACTTCTGAGCGGCTCATATATATATATATATATATATATATATATATATATATATATATATTTTGCGATTCAATCAGCAAAAGCTATTCAAGCCCTGAAATTATCATATCACTTTTAGGTAGGCTTGCCAGATTTCAGAAATGTTCAACCGGGACGCCGGAATATTCCCCCCCCCACCCCCACCCCCGCCAGCGTAGCGAGTATTCAAAAGGGTACACATCCCTGATTGGTTTGTAGAGTGTTTTAGAGGGTAGTTAATTCTCAATGCTATGAATAAATGGTTACTAATTATGAGTCTAAACCAGAGGTAATTAATAATGCATGACGCAAGCAGATACAATTAAACAGTTTATTTCCTACATCATAATATTGTTAAATTTGCTTTGCAAGAAGAAAACTTTGAATGAGAAATAAAAATTTGAACAATTTTTACATGTTATTTGCGTTGGCTAGAATTTTTTTAGAAAGTCTTTTTTTCTTCTTTAATCTTGCTGTAAAAATCCTGACAAGCTAATCCGATATTATTTTTACAAGTCAGTGTTACAAACCTGTACCTAAGAGCCAGACTAACGTCAGACACATAATCGCTACTTTACAGGAGATAGGAAAAACATTTGTCTGGCGCATGCAAAGGATAGGACGCGCGCTCTTTTAACACCAGTAAATAATTAGAGTTTTTTTATTTTTTATAATTACGTTTGCATGGTTCGATGTGGACTAGGATTGTGCATAAAATCTAGTAATAAACAGAAAAATCGAATTTTTGGACTTACTCTGAGGTACAGAAATGACAAAGTTATTAGATCTGAAACCCGGGACGTCTGACAAGCCTACTTTTATTCAAATTTGACATTGTTTTTCCTGAGCTGGTGAAGTTACACGAAAACTTGTAAGCATGCTTTACTTTTATAGGTTTTTTTTTTTTTTTTTGACATTGCAAAAAGAAAAAAAATAGTAATGAATTTCACACAGTGCAAAATTTGCTACTGCACTCCGAAAAAAGCGAAAAGCTGACTCTCTAAACACACCGAAAATTGCTTTAAAGGCTCAAAACAATAGGTGTACATTCGAGTTCGCTAAGAATTAATAAATTGATATTTGCAGTGCAGTGTAATAGTGAATTCCCAAAGAAAAAAAGTTTGAAGAGGCATCTTCCGAACTTTCGATCTTTCTAGAAAATTGATATATGTTTTAATAGTGGAAACTAGTTGAGTTTTTTTTTCTTGATGTAAAAACAAATTAAAATCGTTGAAAAGGTTCATTTTTTATGAAAGCCTAAAATTTTGACTAATGTATTCCAGAATAAAGTTTTGCACTTTTCAGTTGAAGGCTCTCAGCAAGTTTCAAAGCTTGTTTTCATAGCTTTACTATTGTGTGCTGTTACTGATCTGGTTTATTTATTTCGACTCCAATAACTCGTGACACATCTGGTTTGGCTTCCTTTTTGACGATGTTATTCAAAACACTCGCTTGTTATAAAAATGATGGGTGATTTATTATTTTTGATCTTTTGAAATCTCACATAATTTATATACACTCTTGTTACCCTCTATATTTCCCCCCAAAAATATAAGATTAAACATATGTTGTCGGAGATGATCCAAAATATCCGCAAATATTGTTTTTTCTTTCAAATATAGCTAAGGAAATTTTTAGCAGGGAAAAGAGCAGTTTAAAAATGTTTGTTATGGAATTAGTTTTTTCCCATTTACTCCACTTAACGCTATAGTAATTGTTAGTTGGCCAGAACGCAAAACTGGAAAAAAGAATTCTTTATTTACAGAAATACAGGCTATGTTCAAAACATTTTCGGTTAAGTGGCCACCGACCCAGCACTTTCTTATTTTAACCAAGTAACCTAAATATAATTCCAGTTAAAAACTCTCACTCCACTCTTGACGCTTTTCCTTTTCAAAAAAAAAAAAAAAACTTGAACACACACGTGCGGAGGAAAAACCCGTTGGAGACAAGGTGAATAACTTTTTCGATAATTCTACTTCTTTACTCCTTCCTCATTTGCGAATTTCCGTGCCACTTCCTGCTGATTGTCCTTGGATAAAGAGCGTAGATTTGGTGCTCTTTTAAGGCACAGAAATTCCCGCCTGCTTATATGGCCTTATTCGCTTTGTTCGTAGCCTTGTGCGCCTCATTGTGGTTTTAATTCAGTCAGGCATTTTTCTCACTTTGGTGGGATGCTGGCTGAGTCAAGGGTGCCTCGAATTTCAATTTTTGCGAGATGGAATTCTCAAGTTACTGAATGGAACTCCGAATGATAAATTACGAGCATGCTCACGCACTTACATCTAACGAAAAGAAACATTACGCTTTTTTTTTTTTTTGGAAGACAATATTACCCGGTTGTCTTTAAATTTGCCAAATCGTCAGACAAAATTTGCCGAGAAGGAAATTTTGTGGGAGGTCACAGTGACTTCACATGGCTCTTGGTATGTTCTGGTAGCCAGTTTTCGTTTGTATGTTCTATTGAGCCGAAATTTCAGCTATTATAAAATCTGCACCTAAGGATTTGGTTTCGATATAACACGGTACACAATCCTTGATTTACATTATTTCAAGGTTTCGTATAACACGGTTTCGATATAACACGGAACATGGTTTTGATATAACATGGTACACATTTAAATGATTTATGATGAGTACATGATTAATTACGTTAAAAAATTAGTAAAAAAAAACATTTATTTATAAAAAAAAATCTCGCATAACACGGTTTTGGTACTAGTATTCGGAATGAATTAACCGTGTTATACGAGGGACGCCTCTGTATTTTCATTAAGGTATAATGTTTTGGCAAACAATCTAAAAGGATTCCTTCATGCACGTGTTGTTGGCTATAAAAAGAGTTGTAACTATATATTAAGATGAGAAGAAAAAAAAATAAAAATAAAAAAAAATAATAATAAACCAAAAAATTAAAATAAAAAAAACTTCCCTTCTCAGCCCTGGGTGTAATTTATCTCTTTATTTTATAAATATTTCCTGTCTTTTAGTATCTGTACACTTTAATAAGTCAAGACACAAAAATATAAAAATCTCAGTAGACGATTTTTTTCTCACTTTTCTGTAAGAAAATTTTCCTATGGAATAATTATTGAGAGATCATTTAGTATCTTTTATCATCATAATATTTTACTCCATCCTTTTTAGCCTACTTTCCCAGGAAAAGTCAAAAAAAAAAGAAGAAGAAAGCATGAAAGAAGGCTTAATGCATCTTGAAAATATCACGAAAAATAAAAAAAAAGCTTAAAATAAAAATAATAATTAAATAAATATCGAAAAATTAAAAATTGGAAAGTAGGGTATTGAGATGAGGAAAATTGTCTGTCGATTGGTCTGTCTGTATGTCTGTGACCCCCCCCCCCCCGCCTTCCACCCCTAAAATAACTTTTGAGAGAATAGTCCGATTCGAACATTTTTTTTTTTTTGTTCGAAAGGTCTCGGCCAGGACACCTCATTCCTATATTTCACTTTTTAATTTGAACTATTTTTCGTTCAATTTTGAACAGTTCAAAACAACTTAACATTAGCGCTTACGGAGAAACTCAAGGCAATTCCGAACTTAGAGGCAAATTTGCTTCAAACAAACTTTGTTGGAAAGTGCTTTTGATATGAAACATGTATAAAAATATCTTTTTGATTTGAACAATTTTCCTTTCAATTTTGAACAGTTCAAATCCCTTAACATTAACCTACGGGGAAACTGAAAGTCAATGTAGATTCCGCACTTGAAGTCGGATTTACTTCAAACAAATTTTGTTGGAAAGAGCTCTTGACGACAAACTCTCGATTCCTACTCCGAGAATTTTGGGGCACCTGACTTTAACTCCGGTCCCTGTTCTGACAATTAGTCGGACTCCGACTCCCCAACTTCGACTCGGATTTCGTAGCTTTGGCAAAAATTTATACATGGAGGAAAAATGACTGACATTGATCATTGGATATTCGACTCCACTCAGACTTCTTTCTCTCAAAATAAGTACGACTCCGACTCCGCAAACATTGGCAAAGTTGCGAACTCTGTTCTTGACCGATTCCAAAACTTCGAGTTTTTGAATTCGGCTCAAATTCGTCTGATTCGGGAACCTTCGATTCCCAAATCTGACTCTTTTATCCCAAAATCAGATTGACTCCGACTCCAAATCTGCAGCCATGGTTTTAACAATGAAATAATTACTGTTAATATGACTTGTTTTTATTGAGCAACCACAATTGCTTATTGTTTTCACTTGACCGTCCTTGACGTTACGTTGATTTTTCAGCTTGACCAGGGGCCTCTGCAGCACTACCGCCCACCGTCCTCTGCAGGCGCGGTTCCTCTGGCTCGAGGAAGCACTATCCCCCGGATTCCTCTTCTCCTGGTCGGTATAGTCCATGTCCTAACACACGCTCATACACACACACGCCATGCATACACACAGATCTATGCACACACACAAGCCTACACACACACACACACACAACTATACACACACGTAACCACCCAAGAGGAAGGGCTGGCTTGGGCGGACAAGAGCCATTTCTAGAAACAATAACACCAATGAGTAGGGTGAGTAGGGTCCTGTCACAACTCGTGATTGCGAAACACATAATTTAAATTCAAAATTTCAGAATTCAAATTAATTTCTTTTCACTTTATTTTTTAAATTTATGTATTCAGTTTTCGGCGGATAAACTGGAAATCCTTTATGTTTCTACATTAAGATATGCGCTGACGATTTTTTTTTTTTTTTTTGATAATGAAAACTATTTCTTTAAGTTGACATTTTTAATTGTTTTTATTTTATTTATTTTTTCTTTGAAAGCGGTTTAACATTTTTTAATGGAAAAATAGTGTATTTAGCTGCTTTGTTTAAAAGGTGCTATTTTATTTGTTCGTTAATTTATTTATTTATTCATTTTACTTATCTAATTTTTTAGATGAGCGAGGGGATTTTATTCCTAGAAATCAGCTTAAAATATTTAAAAAAATATGCTTGAAACAATTTGCGATTTTAGCTATTTTTGAGAATATTGATCAGATACTAGAAAGTAGGTATGGGTGTACGGGAAAGTAGGCTCGTTTAGTTTTAGACCGAACTTCTTATTATCCTTAAGTATCAATGGAAGAGTATATCTTATTTTTCTACCCCCTGTGTCAATCTTTATCGCGCTACATACATTATTCAGTAACAAAGTTTTCAAATGTCATTTGAATTATGAATTATCCCGCACAGGGGCGTTCACAGGGAGGGAAGGGGGGAGAAGGGAAACCTGTTGACCCACCCAGGCCCGAGCCTGATGGGGGCCCAAAATTTTTAAAAAGAGGGTCGAATATATGTAGAGACATAGAGGTAAACAATATGGAGAAGAGCAGGTGAAAGTTATTTGTGACGAACCTCAAAATTTCAGTGTACGTCCCTGATCCCGCACACCTTACTGCGTTGTACAGGAATCTGTTACAAAATACATACAAATATATTTTTTTTAAGTCCCGAAAAAACTTTTTGACATTTTAACAGAAACTTTGAAGTTTCAGCATCAGATTGTGATATTTCTTCGACATCACTTTCAAAGAAGCAGTTCACATGTCAAGAAAAGAAAATTAGGTTGTGAATGGATATAATTATGTATAATGTTCAATTTAAATACATTAACCGATCAGCAAGCATATGTTCTGTTATCAGTAGCGCAGTTATGGGGTCTAGCGCTCCTGGCGAACTAAAGAAATTGCGCCCCCCCTCCCAGGTTCGCCCACATAAAAAGTCAACAAAAGTCATTGCAACCTCCAAAAAAAAATTTTTTTTTTTTTTTTTTTTTTCGAACATTTTGATTAGTTGATTCGACAAATGGGAGGCAGCATTGTATTTTTTTTTCTTATTCTCTTTTTTAGAATTGTTTTTAATTATGTCCAATGATCCTTCTCAGTAGATGTTATGTGTCTCTAGCTCTTTTTCTTGCGGTTTTTTTTTTTTTTTTTCATTTTTTAAAGCATTTTTCATTCTATGATCAAAAAAAAAAAAAAATTGAACAGTTTGAATGCCGCCCCCTGGCTGCTGCGCCCCTGGCGAGAGTCACTCCGGCCAACCCATAATTACGCTACTGTCTGGTATTTAAACGTCTGACTAAATGCGAAAGAATTGCTCGAGGGTCTGCTACATCGGAACAACCTTACTGCAAATGATCAAGGTGGAACACACAGACATACAATGAAGCCATACCTTCCATTCTGCTTCAAAATCTCCACGATTCCTTGTTTCCTTGACTTCAAAGTCAAACAAACGAGCAACTTCTCTCAGAGATGAACGTGTTTACCTTTTTAACGCTTTTAAGTCCTTGGCAAAGATAATATGTTGCATTTCTAATGAATTTATGTTAATGGAAGATCTTAGCGTGGTTGGCTGTTAATGCGATTTTGTGGCTTACGGTGACCATGATGCAATAGAGGAAGAGTTGGTAAAAGACTTCGGCAAGGTTCGGGTGTGAGAACGTAACAGATTTGAACAACAAGCAGTTTGGGTTGGCAGAAAAAGGTTAGGGTTTGAAATAATTACAATCAGACTCGCCCTTGTAGAATGTTTTTTCTACCTGTCAAATGCTTTGTCGTTGAAAAACCTTTACCGGCACAAATGCTTTTGGAGTTTTGTATCCTGTCTAACTTTAAACAAACTAATGTCAGCAGCTTCTGAAAAAAAAGATACGTATTCAGGAAACGCTGTTTTAATGAACTATATATCTCCTCCAAAGTAAAAAAGGTACACCTCAAAAAGTTGTTTGTTATTTTGGTGATAAATATGTTTTGGATTATTTCCAACTCCTTAAATATGAGTAATTACACTTTTTGGACAGAACATCAATACTTTCTCATTACTTTTTCTTGTTTATCTTAAACTAATATATTTCTAACTGTATTGTAAGCCTAGTTAATGATGTGAGGTTATACGCATATAGCATATATGTGTAGGGGAAACTAAGGAGGTTTGACCAATAAAGAGACTTGACCCATGAGGATTTTTTTTCACAAAAAGGATATTTAGGGAAAATTTTAGTCTTTTTTTTTTCCCCCACCAGTCACACAACAGTATTTAGCAGGAATAATCCATTTCAGAATTATCAGTGGTTTTCAAGAAATCCAGTGTTAAATAATACTGCACCTAAAAAGTAAATTTTGAAGATTTTGGAAATTTTTAGATTTTTCATCCTCTAGTTTTGAGGGAAATGAATTTTAAAAGTATACATGTTTTAATTACTTTTATATATATATATATATATATATATATATATATATATATAGCTATCTATTGATATAAAGTATTTTTATATAACTTTAATTGAAAATTTAAGGTATACACAAGAAAGCTAACTATAGGCAGCTTTGACCCCAATCTAACTAGGGAGACTTGACCCAAAGACTAATGAGGGACAAATTTGATGTTTTTTTAATGAATTTTTATTTTTGAATAGATAACATATTGCGACTCAGACATAATGATTTAATTTTATTGATCTAAGTTGCTAAAAACTTAAGGTAAACAAAAGAAAGCTACTTAGGGAGCTTTGACCCTAGCTAACTAGGGAGACTTGACCCAAAGAATAATTTGGTGTTTATAATGAATTTTTGTTTACAAATAGCTAAAATATTGTGATTTAGACCTTAATGATTTGCTTTTATTTGAGCAATAACTTTAATATTGTGAATATGAAGGGGGAATTTTTTTTTTTTACTTAAAGAATAACTAAAATATTTTGACCTAATAAATTGTTTTTATTTGATAAATAACTAAAATACTAATGATCTTTAAGCCCAATGATTTGTTTCTCAATAAAATAACTGAAATATTGTTTAGGTCTTAGCTGATAAAGTTGATGTGCAATAAGATTAACTTAAGAAAAAATGTGTAACACTTCACCTAAAGAGTGAACATTTGTTGATTCACTTCAAGTATCACTTATTAAAGCAAAAAACACCATCAAACCTGCGTTCTTGATTTCAATATCTAGGAGTCTTCTTACATTCATGAGGGGAGGAGGTGTCATGTCTCACTAGGTTGGTGGGTCAAGTCTTCCTAGCTCTAGGGACTTTTGACCCATTAGCAGATGTGATGTACCAATTTTTACATCTTTTTACAAAAAAAGGAACTATTGTATTCGTGAAAAAAGTTTCTCTCAAAAATCGACTGTAATTTCCATTTTACTCACCCCCGAATGAATATTGAGTTTTTTTCCCCCGACTCTACCACACGTGGATAAGTGCCTAAGAACGTATAGACACGCGAAATATCCATGATGATGATTCCCGAGTTAATTACAACGAATTTTGTCGTGACGTCTGTATGTACGTATGTATGTATGTGCGTATGTGTGAATGTGCGTATTTGCGTATATGCGTATATATATAGCATGACTTAAGAACGGTAAGTCCTAGAAAGTTGAAATTTAGTACGTAGACTCCTAGTGGGGTCTATTTGTGCACCTCCCCTTTTGGTTGCATTCGGGTGTTTCTAAAGGGGTCTTTTGCCCCTTTTTGGGGGAATCATTGTTAGTTTCGATGTAAACTCAAGTGGTGTTATAGTTTGTCGGACACTTGGCGATATATCGCCAGTCTTTTGGTCGCCAAGTTTTGTCGCCAACTTGGCGACAAATTTGGCTATTTTTTTTAATTTGTTTCAATTTGGCCACGGTTGGTGATATTTATAAAGTAAACTATTGAATCACATTAAAATTGCCAGTAATGGGGAAATGACATTAAATTGGAGTAAAAGGAAGTCATGTGATGCACACATCAGCTCGTTTTTTACCATTTCTACTTAGAATTAATGTATTATTTTTAGTCATAATAATGCGAAAAATGGCAAACTATTTATGTATATTTTTTTCATTCCGTTCTAACTATTTTACCAAAAAAAAAAAAAGGAAAATTTAAAAAAAAAAAGAAAAAAAAATTGGGTCCTCCCTAGTTTCCCCTACATCAATGCATCTAGGATATCCTTTGCCCCTCTTTTTGAAAAACGTTGAAATTACGGGCCTGTATTGTTGTCTTTTGCCTAAAATTTAGAATTTTTCTATATCTATCTACCAAGGACATCTGTTGTAACTCAGACAGCTGAGGATATTTTACTGATTCCTTTTCATATTCAGCGAATATTACTAGTTATGTGTGTGGACTTGATTTTTTGAAATTCCAACAACTCAACATCTTTATTCTGAATCATATTATAAACCAAGCGGAAAACTAACTTTTTTCGTTTATTTTTAACACGTCAGTTTATTTAATTTTTTTGCGGCAACAATCTTCTGGAAAAACATTATATTTGAAGATAAAATAATTTTTAGCGATTTAAAATTGAACGAGGCTTTAAAAAAAGAGGGAGGGGGGATAACCCTTATCATGGTTACCTTTATGTCATAAACAAACATTATTTTTCATTAAAAGACTTAATTCATTAAAAGCCCCCCTTACAATGAACCCTTATTTGGTGAGGGTGTCTTACCCCACAAAGGAATTGGAGTTTTGCATCTAAATGTTTTTTACTGTTTACATACTGACTTTGTATGCATTTGTGTGTCAATTTTGATGCGTTTCACTTGTGTTTATATTTTTTTTAAAACATAAAACCATTGGAAAGTTTCTTACTTTAATTTATTAAATTTTGTAGAGTGCGAAACGAATATAATGCTGGGGTTCCACATACCTCAGATTGCCACTTGCATTGAAAAAAAAATGTATTACCTCACCAGTTGAGGGTTAGTTGACGTCACTTTATTGACTTTGGTTTCAGTAAAAAAATACGTAACACAAATTCAGTAAGTTTGTAAAGTAGAAGTTAAAAAAAATTACTCGAAAGCTTTAAAAAATAATTTTTATTAAGCAAACAAATCCATCGATTCGATGAAATCGAGTTTATTGAAATTGAATAACTGAGTGATATCGATTCGTATCATTCAAATAATCGATTTCAGAAACTTAAATATGAGTTCTGAGGTCTGACAATCGACACGAAAACTCTTTTGAACTGATCAGAAAAATAGTTTGACATTAATTACAGCATGAAAAAATTTAGCAATATAATATCAATCTGACAGCATGAAAAGCATTTATTTTTAACAAATTCAAAGAACTTCAGACAAATCACTCTAGTTCTGGCTCTCATTTCTGGAATTTTTCAGAACTGAAAGCTCAATTTATTGTTCTGTTTTCTTATATTTGCTTCTTAAGATACTAAAATCGTGAGGCAAAGTGTGTAGAATATTTCAATTAGACTTTGACGGATAAATGAGATAAACTGTTTAATACTCTTAAGAATTCTAACGTATATTGCCTAAAACACAAACACATTTGTATTGAAACGTTTAAAGGGGAAAATGGAAAAAAAAGCAATCTCATTTGGTAACATTGTATTGCAGAATGATGGTCACAAATCATACGTAATTGATACCGTTTGATAGTAAGCTTATAATGACCAGTTTATGTAACCATAATTGAAAGCTTTGAATAGAAAAACCATTGACCGTATCGAAATACACGAAGGCAGTAACGTATTCCACATTTCGAAATCTCATCTTGAATAGTTCAACAGACCTTCCAGTGGGCACAAGTGACTAAAAATACACCTTTCTCGAACTAAGCAGAGTAAATATCCATTCAACTAGAACTTCGAACTCTCCAACGCTCTCGCTGGCAGAAAAAAAAAAGTAATAATGATATAAAGAACAAGAAAGAAAAAAACCACAAAGGGCTTTCAGCACGAAACCAACGTTCCGTGTTATAGTGGGTCAGTCAGCAATGTGGCGTCTAGCAGCAACTATGTGTTTCTAGGCCAGCGACCTCTCTCTCAGTTGAAAAGAAAAGTGTTTAGGGAAAAAGAAGTGGGATTCGACTTCTTCTTTTGGTTTTTTTTCTTCCTCTTAGGTCATTGCGTCCGTTAGTTTAGCCGAGCAGTAGGCTGCTAGAAGAGAAGTCTTCCCGAAATCTCTTCTGGTTTCGTTTCGCTGGTCGTTGACTTCCATGTCACCGAACCCCCGTTGCATTTGTTCGAACGTTGGAAATGTGGGGAATGGGGAAACGGAATAGATCGTGAGGAATGGTGACACACAAGGGTGCAAAGGGTTGCAGATACATAAAGAATTTAAAACTAGATTTGATGTTTCGAAATTATTCCACCTGTCGAATGCCAGTACAAACTGTCCTGAATGCTACAACCAGTCACTTTGGAAAGAAAACACGAGAAGCATTCAGCTGCCAAATAAATTGAGCTGACGTGGTCTCAATCTCAATATGTAGCAAGCACATAAAATGGTATATTGCCAAATGACTCAAGAATGGTTAGACATTGGTTTTCCTGTCAAGAATAAAGAAAATGATTTCCCCCTACGAGCTTGCGGTTAGGAACAGTAGTGCTTGTAAAATTGCAGGTAATTTTAGGGTGAGGGAGAGGGTTCGAAATCTCTCCCAGTATACACTTCGAGATTATGGCTCTAAAATCACAATTTTCAACTGATGTTACAAAAAAAAAAAAAAGGAAGATTTGAGGCTTACCCTCCTACATTTTAAACCTATCTTTGACAAAGTTGGACAGCTGAGAAGGAGGGAGGTTTCGTGCCGGAACTTATTTGAAGCCCAAAAAAACAAAAAACAAAAAAAAAAACCTCCATATTAAGCTGTTTGGTCAAATTAGGGAAGAAGGGTAGGGTAAACGTCTTCCCTTCGGAATTTTTCCGAAACTGCCGAAAACCGCAATTTTAGTGTTATTTTGTTCTTGCCAAAAATTCCACCATATCTCTCTTAGATACTCTTTTGAATTCATCACCCGAAGTACGAGCCTCGTCTGCACTCCCGGTAGATCCATTGTGCATGTCACTGCGCTGGAAAACACTTTGTTTTCCATTTTGACATCATGAAATTTGCCGTCCCTAAAATCTTCTGCCCTGGGCAGTGGCTCAGGTTGTCTACCCCTGAACCCAGGCCTGATTGTTGGTGGCATTTATCCCAATGTAAGTAAGGATCTGAGACCTTGGAAAATTCCTCTACGGAACATAGACAATCATGATCTTTTATAAATCATTGAAATCATAACAACTGGCACATGAATAATTCTGGCCCTGCGCACGAGGTGCGCAGGACCAGATTAAAGGCGTAAACACATGAGGAATGAGCAACGGGCACAAAAACTTTGTAGTGCACAAAATCTAAAGTTACAGTTTTTACGAAATTGACTAATTTTGAATTGCAGTGTAGCAAGATGTAGATGTAAATACTAAATTTAAAAAAGAAGAAATTTCCTTTAAGTTCAATAATGTCTTTTGCAAATCTCAAAGCCATTTCAAGCTGAACACTAAATTTACACTATTGCATATTTTTGTTATATGACAATGAGAACAAATTTGATAACTTTTTTTTTGTGTATTTATCTTACACGTATATCATTACTACTTGTATTATGGCTAATTATATTATTATATTATTTTATATACGAAAATATGTGTTTTAATAATCGCCGAATTTGGCTTGGTTGCAGCAATATGTAAGTATCAAAATATTTATTACAGTGTAAGCGAAGGGGTGGAGGGGGTGGAGCATCAAATAACGTTAGTGCCCTCACAAGTCATTGTCATGTGATATCCTTGAAATGTGGAATGGATGACGTCACATTGCTGGTGTGATTAATGTGTTTGCTTTACAAACTGCTCGAACGTCTCGTGCATTCAGGGGTGCTCACAGGGGTGGATTATGGCGCAAGTTATGTCATCCAAATGGGGGGAGGGGATTTTTTTTATTTATTTTTATTTTTTGTTTAAATTTATTTATTGATTTGTTTTTAATTTAAATTATTTATTTTATTTCATTTTTTTTTTTTTTTATTTCATTAATTTATTTAGTTTGTGTATGTGTATGTATGTTATTGGCGTAGCACAGAACTTTTCTAATAAAATAATAATAATAATAATTGAAATGGAATACGTAAATCAATAAATAAATTTAAAAAATGTTTAGAAAATAAATGAAATAAAAAAGAGAGCTAAAAAGTAAAAAAGGGAAGAGGGTTGAGAAAAATGGAGGGGGGGATTTGTGCCATTGAAATTGGAGGGGGGAGCGCGACAGCGTGCATTTGTATCCCTGCGACTGACTGTCTTTTCCGATATACTACTAGCAGCTACATATGACTTCAACCAACATGCTGGATTTATTCGACTCTAAGATCAATGATGCGACCGTTTTCGAAGTTGAACAAGTTTTCGAAGAGATGTCGAGTACATTTTGTAAACATCTTCTTTTAAAATCCCCCCAAGCTTTCTGATTGAATTGTACACACAACACACAAAAATAACTGATGATTTTTCTTTGAAAACTCTTTTCTGTGCTTCAGTATTATGCACTGTTTGGTTATTTAATAAAGTACTTTATGCTATATCGTAATTATTTAAAACTAGCGCTGCCCGCACGACTTTGCCCGTGGTAGAAAATAAAATGGTCATCTGATTCACTTCACCTGTATATTTACAGTTAACTTCTATTATGCGTAAACTAACTTTTCTTTCAAGGTACTTACATATTTTCGGTATATTCTAAAATTTAGCAATACAACAACGAGTTGATTAGCTTCTATTACATCAGCAACTATATTTTTCGGAAAAATGTAAAAAAAAAAAAAAAAGCATGGCAGCATGTGCTCATGTACGCTAGTCACTGAATTTAGTACATCATTTTAGGCTTCAATGTTTACATATATCTGTAAGTAATCGTCAAATGCTTGCCCATTTATGACGTCAGTTCCGTCCCATAACTTCGCTGATTTTACTACTAATACTAAAAAAACTGCTAATACACCTTGGACAAAGTTAGTATTACTTGAAACGAAATTCAACATTTTAGAAAGAACGTTGTAATAGAGCTATTATACGATACTTTAGCAATTTACTGAGTATAATCCCATAAAACTTGAAAAAATAAAAGCTTATGTTTTTTTTTTTAAGTGAACAAATTTCAATTTGATTAGTTTTAATAAGCTGAGTCATTTAGAATCGTTCGGCTTGTTTAAGGTAAGCCTTAGATTCCGGTTTTCTAAAAACAATTCCTACATATCTCCGAATTCTCGCAGAAACTTTGAACAAACTTCATCTTATGCGAAAAAGTCCATGCTTTCAAATGACTTAAAACTTTAAAATGTGCAAGAAATATTTCTCCCCCAAATTATCAAATTTATGTGAAAAATGAGCTTAAAATTGGAATAGAAAAAGAACGAAATCGAATTTTCAAAAGAAACGCTTCAAGATGCTGCACATCCCTATGCTACAAACTAATATTGCGTCAAATTTCATGAAAATCCCTCGAACAATGTCGGTGCTATGCACGTCAGACATCCATACATCCATCCTCCTGACACACAAACTTTCAGTTTTATTATTAGTAAAGATAAAGATGAGCATCAATTGTGATAAATGATAACATTTTTGGAGTCTGATTGACAGTGTAGTTCCTTCTCGATCTCTTAGGTTATACTAGACTGTTGAAGCATTGGCATTGGTAAGCCAGTGAGCCTCACATCCACCAGTTGTTTCGTAGAAGGTTGGAACAGAAACAGACATTAAATGGAATGGATTTATTTCTCCCTTTGAGGAAAATACGAAAAGAGCCTTCAGTTTAAATGAAAAATTCAAAAAATACTTAAGTTTTAGAAAATAATAATTATCGTCATAATAATATCTGTTCTTGTATGATTGCCAGCACAAACTGACAAGTACTTTGCAAGCACTACAGATTCAGATTATTTAGTTAGCTATTTCGACGGAACCCATATTTTTAAGGCTTAATGTACCAGAGAAATCAGTTAAAATCTGTACCAGAATTTTAATAGATCGCATCCGGGACTTTTATGGGAAGACATCCAGGCTAGCGGTTTATTTAGCGAACTATCCCCAATTTGTCATCAAATATTCGTCAAGTGTGTCGCTCAATACCGAGCAGCCGCCGAAGAAAGTTGCTCAGCGGACACCAAGCCAAATGACTTCCAACCGCCGAAAGTGGTGTGGATGCTTAGTAATGTTTGCCCGTTTCCCGACTAATAATTAAGAGAAAAATCGTCATGAACACAAGGAACGTTTTCCCTGCGATTTGAAATGTCTGCTTTTTATACAAGATCTCTAGTTTTACACCTTAATTTGCGATCGATCATGTTGAAATAAGATCAAATTAGTCACCTCACTTACTCACGTGGGTAGCAATTAAACGACTGGTAATATTATGTCACGTATGTCCGCCCCCCCCCCCCCTTCCTTGAAATATAATTCAGAAACTTCAAGTATCATACAACATGTTAATAAAATTAGTGAAAATTTCTCACCAAAATCCGCAAGGCTATTCCGTCGTAGCAAGTTAGTTGAAATGTATTTAAGTGGATTAATTTCGCTCATTGTAATTATGCATTTTAACACAGTGGAGAACACAAAATTCGAGGCCAAGCCACAGGATTTCTACATAAATTATTAAAACGATTGTATATTTGATATTCTTCGTCGGTTGTCTCCATAAAAGGGAGGGATACAGGGGAGAGACAGGTCATGACGCAAAGAATGGCCCACTTCAAGAGAAGAAATGAGCTCCAGTGACAATAAGAAGTAAACATTAATCACGTTCGAAAACTTCCCCAAGGATTTCAATATTTATGTCCTTGTTTGTCACAGCTAATGTCTTTGCGCATTGACTTACATGAAACGTAGCAAGTGTGTAATGGCCGGCTGTTTCCCAACTCGTCCAGTTATATAACTATTTGCTGTGCTATCTGAGTGGTCTGTTGTATTTTGGAATTTAAAAACAACCCGAAAAACAAATCGCTTTCAGCATTGCTTCAAATGGAAAAGATTTGTATGCGGAAATTTAAAGTTTTATACAAATTTTGTGTCAAATTAACTTTCATCTCAAATAGTAACCTCGAAATGAATGTCGCATAAAAATAAATATCCTCAATTTTGAGGAATAAAATGCTCACCTCCAGAAATTTCAGCACAATGTGCAGCAGATGATAGTTTCATAATTATTTTCTATTGTTAACAATAATAGCAGTAATAATAAAATTTTACCTTCAGTTGAACTTTATACTGAGAGGATGAAGAGTGTTATATTATACCACTTGAATCGAAGACTAGTGAGCTTTGTGGTCAAAAAATGTGTTGTGCCGCGCAGAGCCCTACACAGTGGTCACCTGTTGGCCTAGGCTCCAAATTTCAAACAAAATTTAACTCGTTGTCTTTTTTTTTTTTTTAAATGAAAAGATTTGATTCAGGCATAAACTTAACCAAAGAGGTAAGAAAACTTAAACTGTTGAGATATACTATCTCAGTAAGAATAAAAAATATATAATATTTAAAATTTGAAACAATGGACTGGAACTTATCAGCCCAGGAGCAAGATAAGTAAAAAAAAAAAAACGCTTTTTGCCTGCGTCTGGAAACACATCTTAACCCAGACACCGCGGCCAATAAAACGTTTTGCACAAGTTTTCTATTTTAGTTTTGATTCTATGTACAGGTTTCTAAGACGAGGGGCAGGGGTGGAATACTCAAAGTTTAGCTTAATGTTTGGTTCGATGGTTGCAAGGGCGGCTAGGGTATGAACGATACTTTTCTCTAATAGCTTGAAAAAATCTAGGTAATTTAATGATTCGAGAATTATTTTGTTCCATTTTTTTAAGATTCCATGATCCCTTTTTTAAGATCTTGTTATAGTCTTATCATTGCATAAACCAACTGCAACTTTGAAAAGGGGCTTCAGCCTGCCATGAACCCTCCCCGCTTTTGAAACTATCTGGATTGAGGACCCAGTTCTATCAGTGCCGTGACTCACTAACAATCTCAACTATCTGATCTTGAAATTTCAGTCCTCACTCCTCGGTTTCTGATCTTGTCAAAATTGAAAATCTTATGAACGCAAACTAGAGTTGATGAGCTGCTATTTCTTGTGTTTTTAATAATACATAAAAAATTGATAAAATTTTAAACAATAATACATTTCATTTAAAAACAACAAATGATGGCAATTTCTGCACTATTTTTACATTGTTCTTGCAGGACTCAAAATTGCTATTCAATAGCAATGTTCATCAACAAAATTAGCCTAAATTGAACAATTGCATTTTTCAGACTTTTATGTCAAACAATTTTCAGAGAGAGTTCTCGAACCCTGCTCATTTCCTCAAAGTCTCATAAGAGTATAAAATTGCGCTTTTCTTTAAGATTTCGATGTCGAAAATTTTCCGTAAAAAGCCTCCGAACTGCGATATTCCCCTATTTCCTTATTGTTACCAAAGAACTAAAGATAGCTTAAAATTTCGCCTTTAAAACTTTACTTTCGGAAAACTTCCTGGAGGGGCCTATGCCCCTGAAACAACACTATGAATATCGTGTTTGAGGGATACATCACTTGTTTATTAGCACATGCATAGAGCGACTTGCCATGCCATTTGCAGACCCAATGCATTCTTCGAGCTGCTGTTGGCATCCATTCAGGCATTTCTTCATGTGTCCACAATATCGGTGGATTGCTATTGCCACTTGAAACTTTTGACGTCTAGTTTCCACCAGAAACAGGAATTGTCTCAAGAGGAAGTTAATATTGGTAAGGTAAAATTTAAAGTTTCACCTTTCCTTGAGGTTACTCAAGCTAAATCGTAGACCGTAGGACAAACTTGAAGCAGCTATTAGAAAATCGATGTTGATGTATGATGAGTAGGCTTGTTTAGTTCTGGAAGGAGCTTCTTGATTATTTACAGATTTTCATATATTTTCGGCTAGGGATTTCGGAATTTCTGAATAAACGTGCGATATTTCCCTCCCAGAATCCTTTATAGTCTAGTAAACGAAGGCTACAGAGTGAAAAACACAAAAAAAAAAAAAACATGTAGTTTTGCAAAAAATGGCACACGTACAGGAAGGGCTTCTGATGAACATACTAAAAGTCCCCGGTGGTTGTGGGAGGGGGGGAGCTCGCAGCGCCACCTAGAATTTTAGGTGGGGGTTTTTGTTCGGTCCTTGTCTTACATCTCAAAAACTGTTTACTTGAGAACAAAATTGTTATTTAATGAATTAAAGAGCGTAAAATTATCTTTAAAAAGCTTTTTTTTTTTACTGTAGCTCTAAAAGTTTCCGAGATATTAAATTTTAAAGTTCGTGAATTTTTGAAAAATTGACAAATTTTTCACTCTTTTCTATTTTTGGAGACTCTTCAGTGATTGATTTGATGCGATTCAATATAACAATTTTGTTTGCAAGTAACTAGTTTTTGAGATATAAGGCAAAAACTTAAAATACGCACTTTAATTTCAAGATGGACGTGCGAGCTCCTTCCCTACCACCGGGAACCGAAGTACCCTCACCTGCTTTCTAGTTTCAAGACATCAATTCAAAATGACGACCTTCACTACTTCAAACTGAAAAGAGAAAAAAATCACATCAAATCAATCACTGAGGAGGCTCCAAAAATAAACGAGCTGATGTGTGCATCACATGACTTCCTTTTACACCAATTTAATGCTATTTCCCTATTATTGCAATTTTAATGGGATTCTCTCTCTAACTCTTTAAATATCACTAGCAATGGCCACATTGAAAGCAGATTAAAAAAAAAAAAAAAAAAAAACGCCAAATTTTTCGCCAAGTTGGCGACAAAACTTGGCAACCAAAAGACTGGCGATATATCGCCAAGTGACCGCCAAATTATAACACCACTTGAGTTTGCATCGAAATTAACAATGATTTCCCCCCAAAAAGGTGCAAAAGACCCCTTTAGAAACACCCGAATGCAACCAAAATAGGAGGTGCACAACTAGACCCCACTACGAGTCTATGTACCAAATTTCAACTTTCTAGGACATACCATTTTTGAGTTATGCGAGATACATACGCACATACGCACATACACACATACGCACATACATACAGACGTCACGAGAAAAGTCGTTGTAATTACCTCGGTGATGGTCAAAATGGATATTTCGCGTGTCTATACATTCTTAGGCACTTTTCCGCATGTGGTCGAATCGAAAAAAAAACTCAACATTCATTTGGGGGTGAGCAAAATGGAAATTAAGGGCGATTTTTGAGTGAAAATTTTTTCGCGAATACAATACTTCCTTTTTTGTAAAAAGAAGTAAAAAGGCCGAAAAAATGGTCAGTTTTTTAAAAATTCACGAACTTTGAAATTTAATATCTCGGAAACTATTACAGCTACAATTTTTTTTAAAAGAAAGCTTTTTAAAGATAATTTTATGTTCTTTAATAAATTAAATAATTTTTTTTTCGTAAGTAAATAGTTTTTGAGATATACGAAAACTGAAAAAATACACCTAAAATCCTAGGTGGCGCTGCGAGCTCTCACAAGTGCATTTACAAGGGGAATGTGGGGCAAAGTGAAATGGCTAAGATGACTGAGCATTTTCAAAATGAATCAAACTGGAAATTTGTTTAGAAAATTACAGTACAACAAGAAAGAACATTGTATATGTTAAATAAAGATGCATTACTTTTCGTAATTAAGTGCATTTCCTAATATTCATTTATTGTCGAGGAATGTGAGGCAAAGTGAAATAGCGAAGATGACTGAGTATTTTCAAAATGAAAGAATTGGAAACATGTTTAGAAAATTACAGTACAACTAGAAAGAACATTGTATTTTATAATAAAACTTGCATTGAAACACACACACACACACACACACACACATATATATATATATATATATATATATATATTATATATATATATATATATATATATATATATATATATATATATATATATATATATATATATATATATATATATATATATATATATATATATATATATATATATATATATATGCAGTAATTTTGAGCCTTCAAAAAAAAAGTGGAAAATTTTAACTTTTTTTTTTATAGGGCAAAGTGAAAGTTAAAATGTTTTTGTAATGAAGTATTTTCTATTTGATTGTAAAAAGTACTTTTGATCAAATGAATCTGTAAGTAAAATTTTGAATGAATAAATAAAAAGAAAATGGAACAATAAACGAATAATTTAATTAATGAATTAGTTAATATATGAAGAAAAACAAATGAGTGAGTAAAAGAGTGAAAAAATAAGTTATTGGATGAATAAATAAGTGAATTACTAAATGAAGGAACGTAAATGAATTAATCAATAAATGAATATGTAAATGTTTTAGTAAATGAATGAGTAAACGGAATAAGCTATTTCACTTTACCCCGCATGTACTCGACTACTTCAGCAAAATATTTAGAAACAAATAAGTTTAATATTAAATAAATAAATATTGCACCGCATATAAGAAGTTCTCAATTAATATTTAAAATGTTAATAGCAATAACTTTATTATTTTATAACATCAAGAATAACTTTTGACTTACAACAAATATTACAATAAGAGTATCAATTTTTGAAAATTGCCTGTATTATCATAAGCTTTAATCTCCGGCGGTATTTTTTCTTGACTGGAATAGACTCTTTGTGCAACTACATTGTTAAAATATTACCAGATAGGCGGTACTAAACGCGGAGTAAATATTTCACCTATTCACTTTGCCCCGTTATTTCACTTTGCACCATATTCCCCTACATGCAGTAAAGTTCACTGCCGCAGTCCAAAGTAGCATAGACTGATTCAGCTTAGCTGTCAGCAACTGGTGGACCGCGGTCTTGGTTCGGGCTGCGATCGGTCAGAAATTAGACCTCCAAAACTATTTTGAAAGTACTTACACAAATAAATTAGTACTTAATTCTTCTGTAAATAACAATATCTTTGTGCACTACCCTCATCATTCTTCCTGATATTTTCTATTATTAATTGACTGATTTAAGCCATTATCTAGCAATTATGTAAGATTCACATACGTTTGAAAAGCTTTTAAAGAACAAATTTCGCTCAAAAGTAACGGCCAACAACCTTGAACACTCTTCGCATTGCTTCCCTGTGCGAACCTCATTTCACAAATGTTGAGACAAAAACTATTATTTACACATTGATTTTTTATTATACAAATATGCCTATTTGTGTATTTAATAGTAAATTGTGAGTGAGACTTTAAAAAAAAAGTACGGCATTAAATTTTTTTTTTCCATGGATATCGAATGAAAATTTTTCAAAAGTATCCCCACATAAAACTGCTTGCCGACCCCTGGTCCAACTATTGCTTACGTGTGCCCAGTGTCCAAGGACGGCCATTTATTCCTCCTCCTCTGAGTCCAAGGTTACAGGGATCAGATCCTGTCATCCAGAAATGCTCCGAGAGACTGGCTCCCTTCTCCAAAGCGAAAGCAAAAGGGGGGTTTGAGGAGAAATATCGAGGGATCATTCAAGGCAAGTGGGGTCGTTTTCAACCCAACCTTGAAGGGGAGTCAAGGTCATCGGGCGTTATTACTCATCCGGGGTCGTGACACGGGCAGGAAATCTTGGAAGACGGGGGCGCACTTGTCTCCTCCAATTTCCGCCCAACTGCGAATTTTCGGGCTCTACCCCTGTCAAGGGACGCTCTGCTATTTCGGGGTAGAGTTCCAACATTCCGTTGCCGCTTACATTACCATATGATTTGGAAACAGGTGCTTACTGGATGATGTACTGGGTGTGTTGAAAGAGAAACAACACACAACTAAGTTGTGTTTTGGAGGATTTTTTTCTTTTCTTTTTTTTTTTTTTTTTTTTTTTTTTTTTTTTGTAGTAGTAGCTTTGCCGTCTGATTTCTAGCTGTGGACCCCCTCTTCGTCGTTGACTATGGGATTTGGAACATGCATTTTTTGACTCTAAAAGGGTCGGCGTTTTTTCGTATTTCTGCTCTCGAGGAAGGCTGTGATTTTTCTTGTATCAATAATATTTATTATAGAGGGGAAAAATGTAGATTCGGGGAATATTTCCATCCCTTTCTAGAACTAAAATGATCATTATAGTAGATTAATTGCGTAGCCTGAGTAAGAAAGCTATAATATTGAAGTTCATGAAAGATTGGAAATTACAGGAGTAAAAATCCTGGAGAAATGGAGAAACAAACACGCGATCTTCAACAAAATCTCACGGGGGGGGGGGGGGTCGGTTCATAACAGATTAGATCTGATCTCGGTGGCAAAGAGAGCAATGGCAAGTTTTTTTGCCCCATATGACAAATCCTGTGACAAGACAGCCGAGAGTCAAAACGGACCCTTTGTCAGTTTGGTCGTTGGACCCCTCTCCCCGCCATACCGCATATAAAACTAAAAACCACCCCGATTCTAAACCGAATTCTCTCAAAGGCCGGTTCCTTCATTTATTTGTTTACTGCTTCTCATTATCTATTATTCATTTCTTCATTCTTATTTATGCAATTCAATATCAATATATATACCAATAATTCAATAATTCAATATCAATAATTCAATATCAATATATATACCAATATCAATATATATATATATGGTAATGTAAGCGGCAACGGAATGTTGGAACTCTACCCCGATTTATGCAATTCAATATATTTAATCTTCATTCTTATTTATGCCATTTGATCAAAAATACTTTTAACTGTCAAAAGTGTCTTTTCATTTTACCCCATGAAAAATGAGGGGGGAAATTTAACTTTTTGTTTTCTTTTTGGCGTTACAAATTTGCTGCCAAAAGTTGAAAATACATTTTTAGTGCAAGTTTCATTAAAAAATTTTTTTTTTCTTAATGTACCGTAATTTTCAAAACGAATTTCATTTTTTTTAAGTTTGAAAAAAGAAATTTATTTTGATTAATTCACTTTGCCCCACATTCCCCTACAAATGTTTAGAAAAACTCTCATGGTTCATTCTCGCAAAAATAGTACAAATCATGCACCACACTTCAAAATCTTTTTAAATCAATTTCAATAGTTACCACCAGTCATTCATGTTTTTTAAATTGATTCTCCATGTAGTTGTAGATAGAATCAAGAACTGAATGTCCACTATGTTACATTTATACTCATGATAATAAAAAAAAAAAGTTTTTTCTTCTGAAGTGGCCAACAAAATAATAGCTGTAGCATCATTGTTTTATGTGCTTTCCTTAATGTCACAAATTTTGCATTTTTACAAAAACTAATAGCATAAGGCTCAATATTTAACTCACAGTTTGCAGGGAAAAAGTGTGTACCCCCCCCCCCCCTCGCGTAGAAATCTGGTTAATTTTAATTTGTAATAATATTGAATAACTTTTCGGATCGTTTTGTGATCCGAGCTCGTTGCGCTAGCTCACCAGATATTATAAAGCTACATCATCGAAGTTTAACAGATGTGGGGTCAACAATATTCTTACATATTATCATTAAACTATCTACCCTCAAGCAGTACTATTAAACATTTTGGGTCCTAATGCACAATATATTTAGTAGACTAAATAAGTTTGCAATCATTTCTCCAAGGAAATTTACTTGTTTAAGCAACTAAACATAAATATAGACAACTTAATCCAAATGCCGTAATCGCTGAGTGAAGCTGGGACTTTTATCATAACTATTTTCGTAAGTATAATTATTACAATGTTTTATTTGTTCTGTTTTATGATACTACTGTGCTTAAATGTAAAATGTTGACAATAAAAAAAACACCGATGCAGGGATATCAGAAAAAAATTTCTACCCTAATGTAAAAAAATTAAAATTTAATTATTTATTATTTATTAATTTAATTATTTTAATACAAAGACAGAGCAAAACGCATCCAGGTTTCGAAAACATATAAATCGATTTGGCATCCCCATTGGCTAAATTTGGCGTTTTCCCCGTAGACAAGCTCTGTAAAACTATCTTTCCCACACCACTTCATGGTACGGCAGAAATCGCACTCTTGAAGCGCGCTTCACTCTTCTCAAACGCTATGGGCCATTCTACGAAAAAGTCAACACTTCGTCCCGCAAGTGACGGTTCATGTATATCATTAAGAAGTAATAATTTTAAAGGGTGATGATGAAATTTTTTGCTTAAGATAACACATATAAGTTTGTAATTTGTTAAGCAGAAAAAAATTGTTCATTAATTTTTAAAGCACTAATTTATGAAATATATGAGGCTTCTCGTGCGGGAAAAAATGTCCGTTTTCCATGGAATGGCTCTATTTGCAGATCTTTCTGGGGTGCCCATCCAGCGGGAAGGGGAAAGGGTCATGGCGCAGATTGCTCCAGCACAATTTTTAGGGTAGAATGTAGGGGTATTTTTCTCTTTTTCTGGGAGAGAGAGGGGGGTGGGGTCTCCCGCTCTTGGGGGGGGGGGGGGGGCTTCGTGGTATTTGGGAGGGAGTGCGCAGTTGCTCTTGGTAGGTGTAGGCAGGGCCTGATTACTGAATACGACAACTAGGCCGGAGCCTAGGGCTCTTGTTTTGTAGGAGCCCCAAATAGCAGAAATTGTTATATCCTATGGCTGAAATTGTAAGGTTTGACTACAGGTGTCCCCCGGAAACGTGTTGAGCTTTTCAATATCTTAATCGGGAACTGGGGTGGGCTTCTTTTACGCGATAGTGAATGGATAAAGCAGTTATAGAATGTGCGTTTCCATTTACATTGATCACAACAGGGACAATTTGATAATGGTTTTATTTATTTATTTATTTATTTAGAAGCTAAACAGCTTCACATACATAGAGGACTGCGTGCCAAGCGCCTTGCCTCCGGATGCACACAGGAAAGATTTATAACACAGGATAAGGAAATAACACCCAGGGCACCGATGGGGGAATCGAACTCACGACCTCCGATTTAAAAGACGAAGTTTCAACCACACAGCCACGGAGGCCCCCACAATGGTTTTAAATTTCATATTTGATCACTTGGTCAGTCCCGTGCCCCCGTTGTCAGTCAATCTGCCGGCTGATAATTTTCATTAATTATTAAGAGACTGATCGTTCGTTAGTTACTACTAGACTTTTCCTTTTATTATATTCAAAGCCTTTTGAACTTTTTCTGATTAAAATGCGTGGTGGATAGCAGCAGTAAGTTTTTTTTTTTTTTTGTAGCTCCTAAGATTTAGTAGAGTTATCATCTGTTTAACCAACATGTCTGAATATAATAACTAAATATTAAATAATAAAAAAATTAACAAATAAAACAGCCTTTTAAATCCAACTGTAATTACAAAATAAGTAGAAGGGGAAAAAAACATTATTATTCCATGACGCTCCGAGAGCTAGAGTTTTGCGCAGTACGTTTAGTTCATTATGACACTAGCCACCTACTTGATCATGCAACCTGCCTCGGTAGAAAATAAGAACCCACAAGATTTACGTCTCAAATTTTAAAGGCAAGGTCAGAATGTTCTTCACGTTACACCTAGCGCGTGATTTACAATTTTAGATATGGCACGTATGAAAAAATAGCGGTTAAGAGAAAAGCCGATTTTGTGGGGGATCATTTAAAAAGTACGTCTCCGTTAAAAAAGAAACTTCTATGAATTATTTATACATTCTCTCTGATTGCAGCTGTTTATTGAACTTTATTTAAAAAAAATCAATTTAATAAAGTACAGGACACGAAGTCCCCCTACCCCCAGCACTGAGTTTGTTTGTATTAACTTCTTTGTACCGTTTCCTTCGTTAAATTCAACATTACTTTAATTTTGAAGGGGCACTTACATGTAGGTGAAAAGATTCGTTTGGGTGAAGAAGCTCTACATTTTTTTTTTTTTTTTGGTCATATTGACTGAGAGCTACGTTTAAAACATATTTTCCTTCTAAAAGTTATTTTGTGATAATGTAACGTAATTTTCCAATCGAGGTCTCAAACGTTAGGTATCGTATCGTTCTAAGGCGATTGGTTTTTAAACCTTCATTAATTTCATGAAGCTCATGTTTTTTTGTTTTTTTTTTTAAATCTCCGGAAAAACTGGCAAAAAAAAAATCTTTTTCTCTTTTCTTTTCTTTCTTCCTTTTTTTTTTTTTTAAATGGATAAATGGATAGATAGGCATGGCATAGGGTTAGCAATTTCTTGCAATTTCAGTTGTGTATAGAACGGGCTTGAGAACGGGTGGGAGGTGAGAGATAATTTCAAAATATTTAACTCAAATTGAGTCAAATTGTTACACTTACTTGCTTAAGAATGGCTATAAGTTCAATAAAAATGGGTTTACGTATAAATTTTTTTTCTACCAAGCAACCTGAGCTGCCAGAGCTTAGGTTTTGTCTCAAGATCTTGGGTTTGCAGTAGAAATCTTGGGTTCTTAGGATTGTGTGTGAATTTTTGAGGACTTGGGCTTAATTAATGAAAAATATACATTCCTTGAATATGTTTGGGATAAAACATATTTTTTGACTGAGCAATCTAGAATAAAGGCTTATTTTATGACCTTGCTGTTACTGTTTTAAAAGATTGGATTGGGAAGAGGAAAAAAAAGCACTTCCTCGCTCTAGCCCTGAATATAATCTCTCTGTTTATATCGTAAATTTTCCAAGCCTATCTCTTTTGTAGTTTTTTGCAGCACACTATTTTGACACCTTTTTCAAGAAATTGCTTCACATGAACAATTATTGTGAGATCCATTGCATTAAAGCAAAGAAACGTACCAAAATGTTCTACTTGTAAGCACAATGTTTGCCTCTTTGCAATGGCGGTACAAATTCCTGATTTATCTGCTAGTAGTGGGAAAAGGAGAGTTCTGCGGCAGGAGGGGGCTCTAGGGCTCATAGCCCCCTCCCACTCTTCCTCTGACCTTGGGGTTACGCCTCCTCCGCCTCCCACTCCCCCTCTGACCTTGGGGTTGCGCATGAATCTTAAAGAAGGTGACGAGGGTTTTTTCCCGAGATTTCGCTCTTCCTCGTTTTCGCTCGGCTACATTTTCGCCCTTCCTCGTTTTCGCTCGGCTACATTTTCGCTCGAGTTTTTGCTCTTCCTCGTTTTTGCTCGCGTTTTTACCGTGAAAGGTTATGAAGGTATTTTTTTAACGCGCTTTTTTTAGTTTCGGTTTTCGGTTGGCAACACTTGTTGTCATGACAACCAGAGTTTTTAGTTTTCGGTTGGCAACACCTGTTGCTATGCTTTAACTTATGCGGTGTTTAACGTTCATGGCGCCATCTATTGAGAGGTTTATTTTTATTTTTTTTTATTTCTTCGAATTTAATTATTTTTATTTTTACAGAGTGTTGAAGTTGGGAATCGAACACCCAAACTTTGAGTTAGCAAAAACGTATGCTAACCACTATGCTATATTTTTCATTACTCTTTCAGTCTTAATGTGAATCTGTACCATGACAACGAATATTACAATTAAATTAATTTTAAAACCATCAGTTAATTTACTCTTTAGTACTAATCATGGCATATCATTAACTGAATTTCAGCTCATAATTGAAACTATAATCATTATTATTATTTTTCATAATAACAAAGTTTTCACTTAAGTAAAGATTTATTTAAATACAACCCATTCGAGATTTTAGATTTATTTCAATGCTTTGTGGACTTGAAATATATTTTAAACTTTGATTTTCTTTTTCATGCATTTCAAACTTTATCCTTTTTATTTTTTCTAACTTGTTAAATTTTCTTAACTAATTTCTTTTTTCTTTGTCAAATTTACAAATATTTTTTCTAACTTATAAAAATTTCGAAGAAATAATTTTCTTAACTAATTTTTTTTTTTTTTTGACTTTCATACAACAAAATATTTTTTCTTACTTGTTAAATTTTCAAAGAAATAATTAACTTAAATATTCTTTCACACATTTTGAACTTTAACGTTTTTTCCTGTCATTTAGCACTTTGATTTTTTTTTCACTATTTTAGCGTTTTTCAATTATTTTCAGTCTTTAACTATTTTCTTAACTTTTTAGTCTTTAACTAATTTCAAGCATTTCAGACTTAGATTATTTTTTCGTGATTTCGATTTTTTTTAGTATATTTTAGAGTTTGATCATTTTCTCGCTTGTTTTTACTTTATCGTTTTTTTTCCGATATTTTTAAACTTAGAAATTTTTCACAATTAGTGACTGGAATTGAAACCTCAAATTTTTCGAAACATTATCAGGTCTACAATTTTCATCCAACTAATTTAATTTAAAAACTTGCAATCAATTTACTCTTAGTAGTAATTAGCACATATCATTAACAAATTTTTACGGATTTTAAGAAATCAACTTAATTAATTTTTTCCAGTAAGCAAATTTCGCACTCAAGTTACATTTCATCACTGCATATACGTTTCAAGAGTTTCATTGAATTTATCACATACCATTTAATTAACTCTAATAATTACTTTTTCATTAATACTTAACTTAATCATTTTATCATACATTTATTCCAGTTACAAAATTATGCTTAAAAGTTATTTATTTTTCTTAGCACAAGAGATTTTAACATGTTCCTACTAAAATGCTTTTCACTCTAGTTTGAGTTTACTAAAATAGCAACTCATTTACGATTTAGATTCATTTAATCGTCTTTGATTCTTTTTCATTATTATTATTTTACATTATCACATACGTTATTATTTTTATACATTTATCCATTTAATTTTCCAAAATCTACAATCAATTTACTCTTCGTATTAATTAACACTTATCACTATCAAATATTTTCATGAATTTTAAAAATTATCTTCTTAAATAATTTTTTACTGTAACCAAATTTCCCACTCAAGTTATATTTTATCACTACATATGCTTTTCATGAGTTTCATTTAATTTATCGCATTTCATTTAATTAACTCTAATAATTATTTTTTATCATCGATATTTAAGTTAATCATATTTTCCTTTATTTTTTTTTTTCATGCAAACACTCTTGATGGAATAAAACAAAATTTTCAACTTTCATGAATTAAATCCCCTCTGACTATTTTATTTTACTTTACCATACTTTACTATTTTACTTACTGCGTTTTACTATTTATCATTCATTACAGCTTTTCCAAAATATTACTTTACAACCAACTAATTTCATTAACAGAATGTTCATTACAATTTATAAATTTCACTTTTATTTAATTATTTTTACCTACGCTAAAGTAAAACACATCACATAAAAAAGTTAAACAACAATGAAGAACCCGAGAAATGTTAAAATTATAAGTCGAGTATCAAAACTTCATGTCAGCAAATTTTAAAAATAGACTTACCGAAAAATAACTTCTACTGAAATTCATTTCAAAACTTGGAATCAATTTACTCTTAGCATTAATAAACACTTATCATTAAGAAATTTTCATGGATTTTAAAAATCAACTTATTTAATTTTTTCCAGTAAGCAAATTTCGCACTCAAGTTACATTTTATCACTACATATGCTTTTCAAGAGTTTTATTGAATTTATCACATTTTATTTAATTATTTTTTGATTAGTATTAAACTTAGTCATTTTATCGCTTAGTATTTAACTTAATCATTTTCTTGCTTGTTTTTACTTTATCGGTTTTTTTTTCCCGTTATTTTTAAACTTAGAAATTTTTCACAATTAGTAACAGGAATCGAACCCACAAATTTTTCGAAACATTATCAGGTCTACAATTTTCATCCAACTAAGTTAATTTAAAAACTTGCAATCAATTTACTCTTAGTAGTAATTAACACTTATCATTAATAAATTTTCACGATTTTAAAAAAATCAACTTATTTAATTTTTTTTCCAGTAAGCAAATTTCGCACTCAAGTTACATTTCATCACTTTATATGCTTTTCAAGAGTTTCATTTAATTTATCACATTTTATTTAATCAACTCTATTAATTATTTTTTGATTAGTATTTAACTTAGTCATTTTATCGCATAGTGTTTTACTTTATTATTATTATTTTTTTTCATACAAGCACTCTTGTTAGAATAAAACAAAATTTTCAACCTTCATGAATTAGAATCACTTTGGCTATTTCATTTTCCCAATAATATTTTACTTTAACAACTAATTTCTTTAACAAAATCGATATCATTTATTTTAGTCTTTATCCTTTTCGAACGATACATTCAAATGGACAGCTATACGTTAAATTAAGAAACTTAATCTAAATTTTGACAAATTAAGTTATAGCTAAATACTGACTAAAATTAAGTACAAAAGACTAACCTTTTTGGGGTGAAATCCCTCAAGTACCAGCTATCGCGAAGTTATTTAAAAACAGTGAATGAAATTGTAATAAGTGGATTGTTAATTATAACTCAATCTCACAAAATTACAATTACACGCATGTTTTATTTGAAATCGCTGCATACGGCTGGCTGCCCATCGTCGATTTGCAGAACGCATGCCGTGATATCGCAAATCAACTCGGCTGTTGAAAAAAACTACCGTAATCCTACAGCACTTCGGATCGTCCACACACACACCGAGGCGAATTGAGAAAATGACTTTATCAATATTGCTATCTACCCCTTTACCGATAACAGATAACAAACCCCACGTGCTAGTATTATTCACCACCTGGCCTACGTCTTTCAAGTGATGTCACTGTTTTTGACCAATTAAAATTAGTTCACGTTTCTCAAATATCAAGCACATAGATCGACAATAGCCTGATGTCAGGCTTTCCAAACAAAATTTTAGATTTTAATTCGTAGTTTCGAATTAATTTCTTTTTCATTTCAAACTTATAAAAAAAATTTCCAGCTTGTAAGAATATTTCTTTCAAAAACAGATTTTTGATTCAAAACAGTATTTTTTCAAACTTGTAATATTTTTCTACTTAGAAAATGAAATCAAAAATTTTTGTTTTCTTTAATCATATAAAATGTTTTTAAGAAATAATTTCTCAAACTTGTAATATTTTTCCACTAATTAAAAAAAATCAATTTTTTTTTTCAATCATATAAAAATAAATTTTTAATCTTACAACAGTAAATTTTTCCGCAAAAATATTTTTTTCAAATCAAAATAATAATAATAATAATATTTTTGTAACATATTATTTTTTTTCCTTTCAATCTTTTTTTTTTTTCAAAAATTTTCAAACTTACAAAATAAAATTTTTTCAACTGAATCTTCAAACGAAATGATTTAATTAAATTTAAAACTCAATATCACTTTACTCTTAGTATTAATAACCAATAGCACTTAACCATTTACTCTTTGCACTCTAAGTATTAATTAACACACACGCATTACAAATAATAATAATAATGTTTAAGATACTTACAAATCATCCACTCAAGCTTTCAAATATCCATCTAGCATGTTATTGTTCATTCGTGTGAGGGAACTTGTAATAAAACTTTACTTATCAACCGAAATTATAAGCGAAAATATCGCATTTTTTAGCACTTAATATAATCCTACAATTAACAAATTGGTTTTAACTTTGAATTTAAGAAAAATAAAAACTATTACACACTTAGTAACATATCTATCGATGTATATTATTTCATGACAAATCACAAATAGGTGAGGATCTTTTATCGATCATGTGACCAACTAAGTTAAGAAAGAGCGTTCTTATCTCATATGAGAATTTATAAGTCTTTAATATTTCTCTTTAATGTAAGTGTATTGATACGTACGAGTTTGTGTATGTGAATATAACTGTGTATTGTTTTCAAACCATTGTCATGTTTAAGCTTTACGGTTCTAATTTTGACTTTCCACTTAGCATTATTTGAAGTCCTTCGCATGTATTAAACTATAGAAATATCACAAAAATTATATTTTCATTCAGTCTTAATTACAAAACCATACAATAAGATGAAGACAACACCGATAGTATAAAGATTACTTACAAGAAAGTGCATATAAAAAATATATGTAAGAGTGATTTCAAAGTATAATCCATCAACCATATTCAACAACTCAATAAAAACACAAGTCTCTTTTAAAATGATAAACACAATTTATTCACACACACAGTAAAAGACAATTAAATAAACTTACATCTTTAAGTAAAACTCTTCAAAACTTTCAAGCATATTTTTAACATCGATTGCATCAAATAAATCAGACACATGACATTTTAAACATGGACTATCAACCTTCAAAGTAACGAAGTCACGAGTCAAGTTTTCCCAATTAACATTAAAAAGAGCCTGTTCGAAAAAAGTGTCGAACTTTCGACCCCTTGTTAATGATTCACATTCATGCACTCTCATGTAAAAAATGAATCCATTTTTACAACCCACACATTCTTTTTAGAAAGGTACTTTATGTTGCATATGAGCTCATCAAATAGTCACTTACGTAGAGAATCAGCCAGTTTACCAACTTCTTGTGATGTATATGTGCTGATTTTATCACATCGACAATCACAGGGATATTTTTTCTCAATTTCCGAAAGGATGTACTCTTTTAGAGTATAAGTCATAAGTTTGTCTTTGACACTACGTGAGATACAAGGGGACGCGTAACACAATTTGTCAATCTGGCTTTCCAAAAGTAGAACTCTATCAGGCATCAACTGGAACATTTCTCGTTTCAGTTTGAACAATCTTTGCACACTAACACAGATGTTACCATTCGCACTCGACTCTCCTTTTTTATAACAAAAGCGAAATCACGGTCTTCGATTAATTTTTGATTTATATTTTTACGTAGGCTTGAAATAAGTGATCTCCACACATCTGGTTCTAAGGAAATACCATCCATAGTTGGTCGAAAAATACCATCTTTCCCACACGTATATCTTCTAATATGCACGCGTGTACGTTTCCGAAAAGTATTCACCAAAAGTGAAAATACAATCACCCAAGTGTATCATATCATCAGGCTGTGGAGAAGCCTCAATGTTCATTTTCATGTTCGTTGCATCCCATCTGTTCATCTTCAGGCTTCAAAGTTTCAGAATGA
The DNA here is from genome assembly GCF_026930045.1 of Uloborus diversus. Taxonomy (NCBI): domain Eukaryota; kingdom Metazoa; phylum Arthropoda; class Arachnida; order Araneae; family Uloboridae; genus Uloborus; species Uloborus diversus. The sequence goes on from NW_026557741.1 coordinate 56,525, forward strand.
TTTTCACCAGCGTTAGTCATTCTTAACTCTCATAGGATTAGGAGTCACAATACTAAAACAACTTCCTGTGAACCTAAAAAATAAATCAAACTAGGTTTTAACACTTGCTGGTGAAGAAAAATCCTAAGTACATAGAATAAAATTTCACGATCTCTTTCAAAGCTCAGAATCACCCTGAAAATGATTCTCCAAACATCCACTATAAACCAATGAATATTCACTTTAACCAATGAGAAGTGTACATAAGTCTCTTGCTACTGACGTCATAGAATATCACACGAACTTTTGAGCAGAGTTGAGTTGTTTTCCTCAGTATTCAGATTTTTAGAAATGCCAACACTTTGACTTCCAACTTCACCCTGACCTACTACGAGTAATTTTAAGATGGTAGCAGGTTTTCACATCACATCGAATGCCGATGACGTTTTCACATCTCGCGCATGACATGGTCAATCACGTGTAATTGATCATGTCAATTTGCATGAGATGCGAAAACGTCATCGGCATTCGATGTGATGTGAAAACCTGCTACCATCTTAAAATTACTCGTAGTAGGTCAGGGTGAAGTTGGAAGTCAAAGTGATGGCATTTCTAAAAATCTGAATACTGAGGAAAACAACTCAACTCTGCTCAAAAGTTCGTGTGATATTCTATGACGTCAGTAGCAAGAGACTTATGTACACTTCTCATTGGTTAAAGTGAATATTCATTGGTTTATAGTGGATGTTTGGAGAATCATTTTCAGGGTGATTCTGAGCTTTGAAAGAGATCGTGAAATTTTATTCTATGTACTTAGGATTTTTCTTCACCAGCTAGTGTTAAAACCTAGTTTGATTTATTTTTTAAGTTCACAGGAAGTTGTTTTAGTATTGTGACTCCTAATCCTATGAGAGTTAAGAATGACTAACGCTGGTGAAAATCATTCTGAAACTTTGAAGCCTGAAGATGAACAGATGGGATGCAACGAACATGAAAATGAACATTGAGGCTTCTCCACAGCCTGATGATATGATACACTTGGGTGATTGTATTTTCACTTTTGGTGAATACTTTTCGGAAACGTACACGCGTGCATATTAGAAGATATACGTGTGGGAAAGATAGTATTTTTCGACCAACTATGGATGGTATTTCCTTAGAACCAGATGTGTGGAGATCACTTATTTCAAGCCTACGTAAAAATATAAATCAAAAATTAATCGAAGACCGTGATTTCGCTTTTGTTATAAAAAAAGGAGAGTCGAGTGCGAATGGTAACATCTGTGTTAGTGTGCAAAGATTGTTCAAACTGAAACGAGAAGTGTTCCAGTTGATGCCTGATAGAGTTCTACTTTTGGAAAGCCAGATTGACAAATTGTGTTACGCGTCCCCTTGTATCTCACGTAGTGTCAAAGACAAACTTATGACTTATACTCTAAAAGAGTACATCCTTTCGGAAATTGAGAAAAAATATCCCTGTGATTGTCGATGTGATAAAATCAGCACATATACATCACAAGAAGTTGGTAAACTGGCTGATTCTCTACGTAAGTGACTATTTGATGAGCTCATATGCAACATAAAGTACCTTTCTAAAAAGAATGTGTGGGTTGTAAAAATGGATTCATTTTTTACATGAGAGTGCATGAATGTGAATCATTAACAAGGGGTCGAAAGTTCGACACTTTTTTCGAACAGGCTCTTTTTAATGTTAATTGGGAAAACTTGACTCGTGACTTCGTTACTTTGAATGTTGATAGTCCATGTTTAAAATGTCATGTGTCTGATTTATTTGATGCAATCGATGTTAAAAATACGCTTGAAAGTTTTGAAGAGTTTTACTTAAAGATGTAAGTTTATTTAATTGTCTTTTACTGTGTGTGTGAATAAATTGTGTTTATCATTTTAAAAGAGACTTGTGTTTTTATTGAGTTGTTGAATATGGTTGATGGATTATACTTTGAAATCACTCTTACATATATTTTTTATATGCACTTTCTTGTAAGTAATCTTTATACTATCGGTGTTGTCTTCATCTTATTGTATGGTTTTGTAATTAAGACTGAATGAAAATATAATTTTTGTGATATTTCTATAGTTTAATACATGCGAAGGACTTCAAATAATGCTAAGTGGAAAGTCAAAATTAGAACCGTAAAGCTTAAACATGACAATGGTTTGAAAACAATACACAGTTATATTCACATACACAAACTCGTACGTATCAATACACTTACATTAAAGAGAAATATTAAAGACTTATAAATTCTCATATGAGATAAGAACGCTCTTTCTTAACTTAGTTGGTCACATGATCGATAAAAGATCCTCACCTATTTGTGATTTGTCATGAAATAATATACATCGATAGATATGTTACTAAGTGTGTAATAGTTTTTATTTTTCTTAAATTCAAAGTTAAAACCAATTTGTTAATTGTAGGATTATATTAAGTGCTAAAAAATGCGATATTTTCGCTTATAATTTCGGTTGATAAGTAAAGTTTTATTACAAGTTCCCTCACACGAATGAACAATAACATGCTAGATGGATATTTGAAAGCTTGAGTGGATGATTTGTAAGTATCTTAAACATTATTATTATTATTTGTAATGCGTGTGTGTTAATTAATACTTAGAGTGCAAAGAGTAAATGGTTAAGTGCTATTGGTTATTAATACTAAGAGTAAAGTGATATTGAGTTTTAAATTTAATTAAATCATTTCGTTTGAAGATTCAGTTGAAAAAATTTTATTTTGTAAGTTTGAAAATTTTTGAAAAAAAAAAAAGATTGAAAGGAAAAAAAACAATATGTTACAAAAATATTATTATTATTATTATTTTGATTTGAAAAAAATATTTTTGCGGAAAAATTTACTGTTGTAAGATTAAAAATTTATTTTTATATGATTGAAAAAAAAAATTGATTTTTTTTAATTAGTGGAAAAATATTACAAGTTTGAGAAATTATTTCTTAAAAACATTTTATATGATTAAAGAAAACAAAAAATTTTGATTTCATTTTCTAAGTAGAAAAATATTACAAGTTTGAAAAAATACTGTTTTGAATCAAAAATCTGTTTTTGAAAGAAATATTCTTACAAGCTGGAAATTTTTTTTATAAGTTTGAAATGAAAAAGAAATTAATTCGAAACTACGAATTAAAATCTAAAATTTTGTTTGGAAAGCCTGACATCAGGCTATTGTCGATCTATGTGCTTGATATTTGAGAAACGTGAACTAATTTTAATTGGTCAAAAACAGTGACATCACTTGAAAGACGTAGGCCAGGTGGTGAATAATACTAGCAGAAGTTATTTTTCGGTAAGTCTATTTTTAAAATTTGCTGACATGAAGTTTTGATACTCGACTTATAATTTTAACATTTCTCGGGTTCTTCATTGATGTTTAACTTTTTTATGTGATGTGTTTTATTTTAGCGTAGGTAAAAATAATTAAATAAAAGTGAAATTTATAAATTGTAATGAAAATTCTGTTAATGAAATTAGTTGGTTGTAAAGTAATATTTTGGAAAAGCTGTAATGAATGATAAATAGTAAAACGCAGTAAGTAAAATAGTAAAGTATGGTAAAGTAAAATAAAATAGTCAGAGGGGATTTAATTCATGAAAGTTGAAAATTTTGTTCTATTCCATCAAGACTGTTTGCATGAAAAAAAAATAAAGGAAAATATGATTAACTTAAATATCGATGATAAAAAATAATTATTAGAGTTAATTAAATGAAATGCGATAAATTAAATGAAACTCATGAAAAGCATATGTAGTGATAAAATATAACTTGAGTGGGAAATTTGGTTACAGTAAAAAATTATTTAAGAAGATAATTTTTAAAATTCATGAAAATATTTGATAGTGATAAGTGTTAATTAATACGTAGAGTAAATTGATTGTAGATTTTGGAAAAATAAATGGATAAATGTATAAAAATAATAACGTATGTGATAATGTAAAATAATAATAATGAAAAAGAATCAAAGACGATTAAATGAATCTAAATCGTAAATGAGTTGCTATTTTAGTAAACTCAAACTAGAGTGAAAAGCATTTTAGTAGGAACATGTTAAAATCTCTTGTGCTAAGAAAAATAAATAACTTTTAAGCATAATTTTGTAACTGGAATAAATGTATGATAAAATGATTAAGTTAAGTATTAATGAAAAAGTAATTATTAGAGTTAATTAAATGGTATGTGATAAATTCAATGAAACTCTTGAAACGTATATGCAGTGATGAAATGTAACTTGAGTGCGAAATTTGCTTACTGGAAAAAATTAATTAAGTTGATTTCTTAAAATCCGTAAAAATTTGTTAATGATATGTGTTAATTACTACTAAGAGTAAATTGATTGCAAGTTTTTAAATTAAATTAGTTGGATGAAAATTGTAGACCTGATAATGTTTCGAAAAATTTGAGGTTTCAATTCCAGTCACTAATTGTAAAAAATTTCTAAGTTTAAAAATATCGGAAAAAAACGATAAAGTAAAAACAAGCGAGAAAATGATCAAACTCTAAAATATACTAAAAAAAAAATCGAAATCACGAAAAAATAATCTAAATGACAGGAAAAAACGTTAAAGTTCAAAATGTGTGAAAGAATATTTAAGTTAATTATTTCTTTGAAAATTTAACAAGTAAGAAAAAATATTTTGTTGTATGAAAGTCAAAAAAAAAAATTAGTTAAGAAAATTATTTCTTCGAAATTTTTATAAGTTAGAACAAATATTTGTAAATTTGACAAAGAAAAAAGAAATTAGTTAAGAAAATTTAACAAGTTAGAAAAAATAAAAAGGATAAAGTTTGAAATGCATGAAAAAGAAAATCAAAGTTTAAAATATATTTCAAGTCCACAAAGCATTGAAATAAATCTAAAATCTCGAATGGGTTGTATTTAAATAAATCTTTACTTAAGTGAAAACTTTGTTATTATGAAAAATAATAATAATGATTATAGTTTCAATTATGAGCTGAAATTCAGTTAATGATATGCCATGATTAGTACTAAAGAGTAAATTAACTGATGGTTTTAAAATTAATTTAATTGTAATATTCGTTGTCATGGTACAGATTCACATTAAGACTGAAAGAGTAATGAAAAATATAGCATAGTGGTTAGCATACGTTTTTGCTAACTCAAAGTTTGGGTGTTCGATTCCCAACTTCAACACTCTGTAAAAATAAAAATAATTAAATTCGTAGAAATAAAAAAAATAAAAATAAACCTCTCAATAGATGGCGCCATGAACGTTAACCACCGCATAAGTTAAAGCATAGCAACAGGTGTTGCCAACCGAAAACTAAAAACTCTGGTTGTCATGACAACAAGTGTTGCCAACCGAAAACCGAAACTAAAAAAGCGCGTTAAAAAAATACCTTCATAACCTTTCACGGTAAAAACGCGAGCAAAAACCAGGAAGAGCAAAAACTCGAGCGAAAATGTAGCCGAGCGAAAACGAGGAAGGGCGAAAATGTAGCCGAGCGAAAACGAGGAAGAGCGAAATCTCGGGAAAAAACCCTCGTCACCTTCTTCAAGATTCATGCGCAACCCCAAGGTCAGAGGGGGAGTGGGAGGCGGAGGAGGCGTAACCCCAAGGTCAGAGGAAGAGTGGGAGGGGGCTATGAGCCCTAGAGCCCCCTCCTGCCGCAGAACTCTCCTTTTCCCACTACTTCTGCTTGCCGCTTTTTACTTCCTTTTGCATCGTAGAGGAAGTATCGTATTCACAAAAAAATGTCTCTCAAATTTCGACCTAATTTTCCATGTTACTCATCCCCGAATGAATGTCACGTCTCTATGTGTGTGTGTATGTACGTATGTACGTATCTCACGTAACTCAAAAACGGTATGTCTTAGAAAGTTGAAATTTGGTATGTAGACCCTCTATTGGGGTCTAATTTTGCACCTTCTCCTTTGGTTGTATTCGGAAATTCCAAAAGAGCTCTTTTACACTTGGGGGGGGGGGGGAATCGATGTTAATATCAATGCAAATTCAAGTGAAGTTATAAATTGGCGAACAGTTGGCGATATAACGTCAAGCTTTTAGTCGCCAAGTTGGCGACAAATGGGGCGAAAAATATTGTTTTTCGAATTTGGTTTCCTTTGGATTGAATCACGTTAAAATTGTCGATATTGGAAAAATTAATCTCTGTAAAACCCTTTTTTTTGCATTAGTTCGTGACAAACTAGGAGTGAAAATATCTAAAGTGTTTCCTTGCTTACTCCAAGGCTTTATTAGAATTAAACTGGTGTAAAAGGAAGTCATGTGATACACACATCAGCTCGTTTTTTTTTTTTTTTTTTTTTTTTAAATTTGAATTTTAGATTTACTATAATCATCTCCCAAACTTGACTTTAAACCAGGGCTTAAACATAGTGTCATGATGTTTCCCAAAATATCGAAATTTTCCCACTATTTTGATGTACATTGGGTACTTTGATATATCCGATATTTTCTATCAACACAAAATCAATCCGAATCTTGCTTGAAAAATCTCTTCTTAGTAGCAGTTTCTCGTGCAGGAGCAGCTGGATCCACCCCCACTGCTCTTAATCTAACGCCCCCCCCCCCCCCCCACCCCAACCGATGCAGTTACCACCCTTAATTTACACTCCCTACTTATTTAGGAAAGTTATTTTTAAATCTTCACTCTTAAATGATTCAAGAAAGTAATTTTAAAATCTGGGGGGGGGGGACTGTAAAAACTTAACTCGAGGCTTAAATTACTTTTCTTTTTATGTACTTTTTTTATGTCAGTGCAAACTCCCTTCACTATTGATGTGCTGGTGAAAATTAAATGGTGGCATTTCTTTGAACCAGTGAAAGTTATTTCTCCTTTTCAATGAAGAAGGTTAATTAAAGTTCCACCAGCCTGCCTCATGACATACGAAACGATATATTCAGCCAATATTATACACCGTGCATGGCATGCCACACGATCCACGCTCAAAAGCAGCAGGATATTCCTCTATGACAAGTTGAAAGAGAAAAAAAAATCAAACAAGTATCAGAGAAACTGGTTGCAAATCGGGCCTTCGCTTGAATGACAGATAGCTAAAGATGCAGCTCGTGAGCAGAGTAATTAAATTTTCTTTCCTGTGCGGGGTTTTCGTGTAATTTGCATACCCGTTCTGCTCCGGGCTGTGTGGGTTTTGGTGAAAGGGTTTTATGAAAGTGAATGGAGGGGATTTCCGAAGTCTCTCTCTTTTGCGAAAAGCTCCAGTCAGTCGTAGGTTTTAACTATTGTTTAATGAGCAACAAGAGTCTTGTGAGGTAATTACATTAGATTACGGTGTTCCGAAAGTGTCCCTTTTATTTTTAGCTTTGTTACTTGTGGGTGAATGTTTGTTATATTGTCTTTCAGCTGCCTTGGAGACTTAAGAGTCATTAATATCGGTATGAAACACCATTCATGTCATAACATAGCTGAGTTATGTGCCATGCTATCGCATATGCTCTTTGAGAGGTTTCGGGGACTCAGAGATGCTTTATCACAAAACATTTGCGAAAACATGGGGCAGAAATTCAGGGTGTTAGGCAATGGATGGTGTTTTATACCGATGTTTATGATTAAAGAATCTTAAGAATCAAGGTAACTGTGCTTAACAAACATTTACAAACACGAATAGTATGTTGAGAATAAAAGGGATGTTCACCTACTTTCGGACCACTCTGTACATGCAATTTAAAGATGCAAAATCTTGAAGGGAACAATATTTATTCCAAAGATACGGGACTCATTGAAACAGGACCTTTTTTATCAACAGGGGACGATTACTCCTTTAGCTTTGAAAAAATAATGTATTTATACACATCGGTGCATGAATTTTCGTTGTTTTTCCAGCAGGGCTTAATTGCTAACAAAAGAAGTGTATAGGAGCCCTATACGTATTATACCGTGCTAAGCACAGATGTGGTATCTGAACATTGTAGCAAGTTATTGTTCCTAGGCGGTCATTAGTTATTTAATGTACCAAAATCTCATGTTTTTCGGTAATTTGTGAGCGCAAAATATTTTTTTTTTTAAAAAGGCCTTAGTAAAAAGAGTGGTATTTGCGTATTTTGAGAAGGTTTTAAACGAAAGCGAGAAATAAAGCATTTAAAGTGGTATCTGAGTTATCCCTGTTATATTTTAGTAACGTAGCATTTAATAATGTAGCAGTTTATTGTAACAGAGAGCTAAAATTTACCTTACTTATTAATTGAATAGTTGATATGGGTCGATAACAAAAAATAATAAGCCCTTGCATAAATGCTCTTGTGAAAATGTTTTTTTTTTCTTTTTTAATGTTTATTTAAAACACAAACTCCTAAAAATGAAATGCACGAAATACAGTAGCTCCCAAAAGTGTTCGTACACCTTGAAATTTTGTAGCAAAACCAAAATAACGCAAAACTGATTTCGAATATGAAGTCCAATTTTTTTTCACACCATTCCTATGCCATTCTGAATAAAACCCAGCAGTTTTTTTTTTTTTTCAAAATATTGCCAAATTTTATTTTTGAAATTTGTCAAAAAATGAAGAAACAGAGAAAAAATACGCCACAAAAGTCATCGTACACTGAATATTTTCGAATAAATTGATAATTAAAATTATTTTATGTGGTTTTTTTTATTGTTTTTGCATTGTAAAGACACTGTAAATATCATTTGCCTTTAATTTTTTGTTTATTTATTCCCTAATATTCTGCTTATTATTTTAAAATGGCAGGTATGCGTTGAAAACAACAAACATGATTCGAAATTTGATTTTTTCCCCTCACAGTAGCCATAAATTGATTTGAAATGTCTCTAAATTAGTTAATTTATACCATTCCATAGTGAAGTGCTTGATAAAATGCTTTAAAGACAAGAATAGGATCGAAAACAAGGTCAGAAAAGGTCAACTGGCAAAGTTAACAAAGCGTGATCGAAAGTTTACAGTTAAAAAATTATGAAAAATACACATTTGAGTGCTGAAAAAGTTTCTGCAGAATTGAATGAAACATTTTACATTTCGTTTTCACGTAAAATTGTTCGCCAAGTTCTTTGATTAGCTGGATTAAAGGGGACTTCTTCCCGCAGAAATTTTCTTGTTCCGGCGAAAAACAGTAAGCTTACGCTTTCTGTCGTAAAATCAGTGATAAATAAGCTCAAAACGTTTTGGAACAACGTCTTACTTATAGATGAAAATAAATTCAATATTTTGGGTTAAATTGTTGTGTAATTGTCAAGAGAAGAAAAAATGAGGAATTTAAACTTAAGAACTTAGTTGGATCAGTTAATCAGGACGATGAAGGTGTTCTTGTGTGAGGGTGCATAACAGCATCAGGACTTGGAAATTTGGAATTTTTTGACGAAATAATGAATCATGCTGTTCATTTAAATATTTTAAAAAATAATTTTAAACTATTAGCCTTGAATTTGG
>NW_026557742.1:0-65922 GCF_026930045.1 Uloborus diversus
ATAAGTGTACTAAGGCTCATGAGTAGAAGCATTCATTCGAAACACATCATAGGATTGTGAGGGATTTGAACGGCAAGGATAAACTTTTAGGCGAAATTGTCTGAATACTGCTGGGGACTTCCGACAGACATTACCAGTTATTCCGATGAAATCAACGCATGAATAAAACAATCGTTTTTATAGCGTGATGTCGAGATAATGCGATTGGCCATGAATATGCGAATATAAACGCAAAATAATCTAATCGCACAAGTATTTTCTAAGCAATTGCTGGGTATTGGAAACGGTGAAATTGAACTGTATCAAAATATACAGTACAACAAAGAGCCAGACAATTTCTACACTGCCGTTGAGACAAAAAGTTAACTAATTGAGCCTATAGTCTATTCCCAGATAATTTTAATTTTTTTAAAAACATAATTGCATCTGTAATCGCGCTGGTTTTGTAGCAATTTGTATTCGGTAAACATTCCCGAACAGACAGGAATATTTGTGGATCGTCAATTGTCGACTGTCAAATACATATCCCGATGCAAGTCGCAAATTGTATTTATTGGTCGCACAAAGTCATTGGAGTTTACACTTTCTAATGCAGGTTTGACATAAGGAGAAACAGTATTCGTCAACTGTTTAAAACAATTTTGACGACATACTATCCTACACAATCATCATTTTTTAAGGAGAAACTATATAACTTTCACGTTTGAAGACGTATTTCATAAAGTTTAACAAACACACAAATGTCCAAATCCAGATTTTACACCAGACATGAATATGAAGCTTTAGTTTTAACTGAAGGTTTTTGCGTTTCAATTTTAAATTAGCCACTTAGTTATTATGATATGCCGTCACTTGATAGTTGAGCCACCGACTTAGTTAACACTGATTTGCAACGTATAACAACAGAGCAATGACGCTGTCTTAGCTACAATTATTGCGAATAATGAGCCATTACTGACGGCTGGAAAAAAAAAGCTCCCCATTGATGTTGAACAAGGCTATACAGTTGTCGATGAAAACAAAGCAGTAAACATTCGAACTGAATTTTCAAATTCCCTGGATACACCAGGATTGCGACTACACGATTTCCGATTAAAAATTGGCTTAACAATTTATTCTTTTTTGCGATTTAAACCCACCTAAATTACGCAACGGTACACGTTTCTTCATCAAAAGTCAACAATTTTGACGGGAAAGTTTAAAGGAGAAATGTTTGTGTTGCCACGCAATCCATTAATAGCGTCATAATTTTCAAACACATTTGAAAGGCTTCAATTTTTGATTCGTTTAGCTTTCGCAAAGACCATAAATACATCTCAAGAACAAACAATGTCTTCTTTCGGTTTGGACTTGAAACATAAATATTTCTCTCATGGGCAACCATATATCGCCTACTCACAAGTGGAAAGTTATCATACTTTTCGTATTAGCAAAAGACTGGTTAAGCAAGAACATTGTGCACAACTTAGTGCTTAGACAGTTTTCAGTTTTCAAATAATAGAAACAATAGTTCGAAGTCAATGTTATCTACTTCATTGAAAAAATTTCATTTTTATATGCTTTTAATTTAATTAGTGTATTTTGTAAAGAAGTTATTGCTTACAAACTATAGAGAAAGCTGAGGTGAATAAAATGTAGTGTAGAATCTGAAAGTGTATAGTGGTTTACGCTTAGTTTCTACATTCGGTTATTTTACAATAAGTTTCGATATTTACTATCACTTTCAAGTTATTTTTGCTTTTTTTTCTTTTTTGGCCTAAGTCATACTTACAAAATTTACTAAGCGTAAGTATAGTGCTTTTTCCATAGAAAATTTAATTAGTACTTACTGAATTCAATAAGTATTTTCTTCAACCTGCACTGTAAAAAAAAAAAAAAAAAATCCGAAACGTTACTCGATACTTGCTTGCAGTTCTGGCTAAGCTTTGGCTATGTTTGTATTACTGCTTATAGAAGTTCCTTAATAAATCAGAAAGGTGCTAAGTTTTTTTTTTAATCCCTTCCTAAGTTTACACTAAAGTTCCAGAAACACGACTATCTTCAAACGGAAAGATCTTCGAATTTTTCAAGAGGCATCCGAGATAATTTCAGGAAGGTTATTAACTTTTATCGGAAAACTTTCCGGGTTTTGGCATGACATGTTCCTGGCAGAAATTGGCCACATCAGCTGCCCATAATTTTCCAGGAACATTTATGAATCGTTTTTACATTTAATCACGCCCATTATCAATCTCATATGTTTTAAAATCGGCTATACTATTTTAAGCTCTATTAAAAATATTTATACGATTCTATCAAAATAATGAGTAAAAGTTTATTTTCATCCAACTTCTTTGCCACAGCAACGCGTGGCCGGGTCAGCTAGTCTATATATATAAAAATCTCGTGTCACGATGTTTGTTCGGGGTAAACTCCGAAACTACTCAACCGATTTTTCTCAAATTTCATATCTATGTGTCATTTGGTCCAACTTAAAAGATAGGATAGTTTTTATATTTTTTATCTAAAATTTCATATTAATTATGCAATAATAGTGTGAATTAATTGTTTAGTTCTAAAAATTCTTAATAGATGGCGGTGTAAGTTAATTAATGGATATAACTCTAACATCGTATGACTTACTGCTAAAAACACCATGATAAAAAAACTCACAAATGTTGCTTAGAACTTCCACATAACGTTTCGGGGTATTACAGGTTATTATTCACTTCCTGAGAAAATCAACTATATTTTTGAAAACGTTTCCTTTATTTGCTACGAATTGCAGATTTCACACCGTTGTGTAAAAATATTTTTCTCCACCAGTATCAAGATTAACTAAACGTATTTAATAGGTGTATCGGTTTCGGAGCGATTACGGTTCTTCCAGATTGATTCAGCACCCAATGAATGCGAAAAGATATCTGGATCACGAAGATTTGCAAGAGTTGCAGAGGAACTACATTCGAGCTACTTGCTTGAGAGTCTGTCTTCGCGTTTGCAATGCGTGCATTAATGCTTTGAGAGCTTTCTTAGAAAAGCAGAAAGGTTCCAGGCTATTGTATTAAACTTGCGTTAAGCTTCTCTGAAGGTGCCAGAAACATAACTGCCTTTAACTAAGAAGACTACAGAATTCTTAAAAAATATTCCAGTTAATTTTTAGGAAGGTTAATGAATTGAAGCGGAAAACAATTTTTTTCTTTATTTTGTTCCCCAAGAGATTTTTAATATCATTAATTCTTGCAAAGATACGTCCACAACAGAAAATTGTAGTGACAATTGCATCGTCAAGCATTGCTGCTACATTTTTAGATGGTTGACGAACAGCACATTCATCTTTAAAGTTGCTTATTAGATATTCATAACAAATAAAACGCAATGTGTAACATTAAAGAAAAAAAAAAAAACGTGGAATGGCTGTAGTGTTGCAAGAGAGTGAAATTATAATTTGGGATAAGTGTACTAAGGCTCATGAGTAAAAGCATTCATTCGAAACACATCATAGGATTGTGAGGGATTTGAACGGCAAGGATAAACTTTTAGGCGAAATTGTCTGAATACTGCTGGGGACTTCCGACAGACATTACCAGTTATTCCGATGAAATCAACGCATGAATAAAACAATCGTTTTTATAGCGTGATGTCGAGATAATGCGATTGGCCATGAACATGCGAATATAAACGCAAAATAATCTAATCGCACAAGTATTTTCTAAGCAATTGCTGGGTATTGGAAACGGTGAAATTGAACTGTATCAAAATATACAGTACAACAAAGAGCCAGACAATTTCTACACTGCCGTTGAGACAAAAAGTTAACTAATTGAGCCTATAGTCTATTCCCAGATAATTTTAATTTTTTTAAAAACATAATTGCATCTGTAATCGCGCTGGTTTTGTAGCAATTTGTATTCGGTAAACATTCCCGAACAGACAGGAATATTTGTGGATCGTCAATTGTCGACTGTCAAATACATATCCCGATGCAAGTCGCAAATTGTATTTATTGGTCGCACAAAGTCATTGGAGTTTACACTTTCTAATGCAGGTTTGACATAAGGAGAAACAGAATTCGTCAACTGTTTAAAACAATTTTGACGACATACTATCCAACACAATCATCATTTTTTAAGGAGAAACTATATAACTTTCACGTTTGAAGACGTATTTCATAAAGTTTAACAAACACACAAATGTCCAAATCCAGATTTTACACCAGACATGAATATGAAGCTTTAGTTTTAACTGAAGGTTTTTGCGTTTCAATTTTAAATTAGCCACTTAGTTATTATGATATGCCGTCACTTGATAGTTGAGCCACCGACTTAGTTAACACTGATTTGCAACGTATAACAACAGAGCAATGACGCTGTCTTAGCTACAATTATTGCGAATAATGAGCCATTACTGACGGCTGGAAAAAAAAAGCTCCCCATTGATGTTGAACAAGGCTATACAGTTGTCGATGAAAACAAAGCAGTAAACATTCGAACTGAATTTTCAAATTCCCTGGATACACCAGGATTGCGACTACACGATTTCCGATTAAAAATTGGCTCAACAATTTATTCTTTTTTGCGATTTAAACCCACCTAAATTACGCAACGGTACACGTTTCTTCATCAAAAGTCAACAATTTTGACGGGAAAGTTTAAAGGAGAAATGTTTGTGTTGCCACGCAATCCATTAATAGCGTCATAATTTTCAAACACATTTGAAAGGCTTCAATTTTTGATTCGTTTAGCTTTCGCAAAGACCATAAATACATCTCAAGAACAAACAATGTCCTCTTTCGGTTTGGACTTGAAACATAAATATTTCTCTCATGGGCAACCATATATCGCCTACTCACAAGTGGAAAGTTATCATACTTTTCGTATTAGCAAAAGACTGGTTAAGCAAGAACATTGTGCACAACTTAGTGCTTAGACAGTTTTCAGTTTTCAAATAATAGAAACAATAGTTCGAAGTCAATGTTATCTACTTCATTGAAAAAATTTAATTTTTATATGCTTTTAATTTAATTAGTGTATTTTGTAAAGAAGTTATTGCTTACAAACTATAGAGAAAGCTGAGGTGAATAAAATGTAGTGTAGAATCTGAAAGTGTATAGTGGTTTACGCTTAGTTTCTACATTCGGTTATTTTACAATAAGTTTCGATATTTACTATCACTTTCAAGTTATTTTTGCTTTTTTTTCTTTTTTGGCCTAAGTCATACTTACAAAATTTACTAAGCGTAAGTATAGTGCTTTTTCCATAGAAAATTTAATTAGTACTTACTGAATTCAATAAGTATTTTCTTCAACCTGCACTGTAAAAAAAAAAAAAAAAAATCCGAAACGTTACTCGATACTTGCTTGCAGTTCTGGCTAAGCTTTGGCTATGTTTGTATTACTGCTTATAGAAGTTATTTAATAAATCAGAAAGGTGCTAAGTTTTTTTTTAATCCCTTCCTAAGTTTACACTAAAGTTCCAGAAACACGACTATCTTCAAACGGAAAGATCTTCGAATTTAATGGATATAACTCTAACATCGTATGACTTACTGCTAAAAACACCATGATAAAAAAACTCACAAATGTTGCTTAGAACTTCCACATAACGTTTCGGGGTATTACAGGTTATTATTCACTTCCTGAGAAAATCAACTATATTTTTGAAAACGTTTCCTTTATTTGCTACGAATTGCAGATTTCACACCGTTGTGTAAAAATATTTTTCTCCACCAGTATCAAGATTAACTAAACGTATTTAATAGGTGTATCGGTTTCGGAGCGGTTACGGTTCTTTTCCAGATTGATTCAGCACCCAATGAATGCGAAAAGATATCTGGATCACGAAGATTTGCAAGAGTTGCAGAGGAACTACAGTCAAGCTACTTGCTTAAGAGTCTGTCTTCGCGTTTGCAATGCGTGCATTAATGCTTTGAGAGCTTTCTTAGAAAGGTTCCAGGCTATTATATTAAACTTGCGTTAAGCTTCTCTGAAGGTGCCAGAAACATAACTGCCTTTAACTAAGAAGACTACAGAATTCTTAAAAAATATTCCAGTTAATTTTTAGGAAGGTTAATGAATTGAAGCGGAAAACAATTTTTTTCTTTATTTTGTTCCCCAAGAGATTTTTAATATCATTAATTCTTGCAAAGATACGTCCACAACAGAAAATTGTAGTGACAATTGCATCGTCAGGCATTGCTGCTACATTTTTAGATGGTAGACGAACAGCACATTCATCTTTAAAGTTGCTTATTAGATATTCATAACAAATAAAACGCAATGTGTAACATTAAAGAAAAAAAAAACGTGGAATGGCTGTAGTGTTGCAAGAGAGTGAAATTATAATTTGGGATAAGTGTACTAAGGCTCATGAGTAAAAGCATTCATTCAAAACACATCATAGGATTGTGAGGGATTTGAACGGCAAGGATAAACTTTTAGGCGAAATTGTCTGAATACTGCTGGGGACTTCCGACAGACATTACCAGTTATTCCGATGAAATCAACGCATGAATAAAACAATCGTTTTTATAGCGTGATGTCGAGATAATGCGATTGGCCATGAACATGCGAATATAAACGCAAAATAATCTAATCGCACAAGTATTTTCTAAGCAATTGCTGGGTATTGGAAACGGTGAAATTGAACTGTATCAAAATATACAGTACAACAAAGAGCCAGACAATTTCTACACTGCCGTTGAGACAAAAAGTTAACTAATTGAGCCTATAGTCTATTCCCAGATAATTTTAATTTTTTTAAAAACATAATTGCATCTGTAATCGCGCTGGTTTTGTAGCAATTTGTATTCGGTAAACATTCCCGAACAGACAGGAATATTTGTGGATCGTCAATTGTCGACTGTCAAATACATATCCCGATGCAAGTCGCAAATTGTATTTATTGGTCGCACAAAGTCATTGGAGTTTACACTTTCTAATGCAGGTTTGACATAAGGAGAAACAGTATTCGTCAACTGTTTAAAACAATTTTGACGACATACTATCCTACACAATCATCATTTTTTAAGGAGAAACTATATAACTTTCACGTTTGAAGACGTATTTCATAAAGTTTAACAAACACACAAATGTCCAAATCCAGATTTTACACCAGACATGAATATGAAGCTTTAGTTTTAACTGAAGGTTTTTGCGTTTCAATTTTAAATTAGCCACTTAGTTATTATGATATGCCGTCACTTGATAGTTGAGCCACCGACTTAGTTAACACTGATTTGCAACGTATAACAACAGAGCAATGACGCTGTCTTAGCTACAATTATTGCGAATAATGAGCCATTACTGACGGCTGGAAAAAAAAAGCTCCCCATTGATGTTGAACAAGGCTATACAGTTGTCGATGAAAACAAAGCAGTAAACATTCGAACTGAATTTTCAAATTCCCTGGATACACCAGGATTGCGACTACACGACTTCCGATTAAAAATTGGCTCAACAATTTATTCTTTTTTGCGATTTAAACCCACCTAAATTACGCAACGGTACACGTTTCTTCATCAAAAGTCAACAATTTTGACGGGAAAGTTTAAAGGAGAAATGTTTGTGATGCCACGCAATCCATTAATAGCGTCATAATTTTCAAACACATTTGAAAGGCTTCAATTTTTGATTCGTTTAGCTTTCGCAAAGACCATAAATACATCTCAAGAACAAACAATGTCCTCTTTCGGTTTGGACCTGAAACATAAATATTTCTCTCATGGGCAACCATATATCGCCTACTCACAAGTGGAAAGTTATCATACTTTTCGTATTAGCAAAAGACTGGTTAAGCAAGAACATTGTGCACAACTTAGTGCTTAGACAGTTTTCAGTTTTCAAATAATAGAAACAATAGTTCGAAGTCAATGTTATCTACTTCATTGAAAAAATTTAATTTTTATATGCTTTTAATTTAATTAGTGTATTTTGTAAAGAAGTTATTGCTTACAAACTATAGAGAAAGCTGAGGTGAATAAAATGTAGTGTAGAATCTGAAAGTGTATAGTGGTTTACGCTTAGTTTCTACATTCGGTTATTTTACAATAAGTTTCGATATTTACTATCACTTTCAAGTTATTTTTGCTTTTTTTTCTTTTTTGGCCTAAGTCATACTTACAAAATTTACTCAGCGTAAGTATAGTGCTTTTTCCATAGAAAATTTAATTAGTACTTACTGAATTCAATAAGTATTTTCTTCAACCTGCACTGTAAAAAAAAAAAAAAAAATCCGAAACGTTACTCGATACTTGCTTGCAGTTCTGGCTAAGCTTTGGCTATGTTTGTATTACTGCTTATAGAAGTTCCTTAATAAATCAGAAAGGTGCTAAGTTTTTTTTTTAATCCCTTCCTAAGTTTACACTAAAGTTCCAGAAACACGACTATCTTCAAACGGAAAGATCTTCGAATTTAATGGATATAACTCTAACATCGTATGACTTACTGCTAAAAACACCATGATAAAAAAACTCACAAATGTTGCTTAGAACTTCCACATAACGTTTCGGGGTATTACAGGTTATTATTCACTTCCTGAGAAAATCAACTATATTTTTGAAAACGTTTCCTTTATTTGCTACGAATTGCAGATTTCACACCGTTGTGTAAAAATATTTTTCTCCACCAGTATCAAGATTAACTAAACGTATTTAATAGGTGTATCGGTTTCGGAGCGGTTACGGTTCTTCCAGATTGATTCAGCACCCAATGAATGCGAAAAGATATCTGGATCACGAAGATTTGCAAGAGTTGCAGAGGAACTACAGTCAAGCTACTTGCTTAAGAGTCTGTCTTCGCGTTTGCAATGCGTGCATTAATGCTTTGAGAGCTTTCTTAGAAAGGTTCCAGGCTATTACATTAAACTTGCGTTAAGCTTCTCTGAAGGTGCCAGAATCATAACTGCCTTTAACTAAGAAGACTACAGAATTCTTAAAAAATATTCCAGTTAATTTTTAGGAAGGTTAATGAATTGAAGCGGAAAACAATTATTTTCTTTATTTTGTTCCCCAAGAGATTTTTAATATCATTAATTCTTGCAAAGATACGTCCACAACAGAAAATTGTAGTGACAATTGCATCGTCAGGCATTGCTGCTACATTTTTAGATGGTAGACGAACAGCACATTCATCTTTAAAGTTGCTTATTAGATATTCATAACAAATAAAACGCAATGTGTAACATTAAAGAAAAAAAAAAAAACGTGGAATGGCTGTAGTGTTGCAAGAGAGTGAAATTATAATTTGGGATAAGTGTACTAAGGCTCATGAGTAGAAGCATTCATTCGAAACACATCATAGGATTGTGAGGGATTTGAACGGCAAGGATAAACTTTTAGGCGAAATTGTCTGAATACTGCTGGGGACTTCCGACAGACATTACCAGTTATTCCGATGAAATCAACGCATGAATAAAACAATCGTTTTTATAGCGTGATGTCGAGATAATGCGATTGGCCATGAATATGCGAATATAAACGCAAAATAATCTAATCGCACAAGTATTTTCTAAGCAATTGCTGGGTATTGGAAACGGTGAAATTGAACTGTATCAAAATATACAGTACAACAAAGAGCCAGACAATTTCTACACTGCCGTTGAGACAAAAAGTTAACTAATTGAGCCTATAGTCTATTCCCAGATAATTTTAATTTTTTTAAAAACATAATTGCATCTGTAATCGCGCTGGTTTTGTAGCAATTTGTATTCGGTAAACATTCCCGAACAGACAGGAATATTTGTGGATCGTCAATTGTCGACTGTCAAATACATATCCCGATGCAAGTCGCAAATTGTATTTATTGGTCGCACAAAGTCATTGGAGTTTACACTTTCTAATGCAGGTTTGACATAAGGAGAAACAGTATTCGTCAACTGTTTAAAACAATTTTGACGACATACTATCCTACACAATCATCATTTTTTAAGGAGAAACTATATAACTTTCACGTTTGAAGACGTATTTCATAAAGTTTAACAAACACACAAATGTCCAAATCCAGATTTTACACCAGACATGAATATGAAGCTTTAGTTTTAACTGAAGGTTTTTGCGTTTCAATTTTAAATTAGCCACTTAGTTATTATGATATGCCGTCACTTGATAGTTGAGCCACCGACTTAGTTAACACTGATTTGCAACGTATAACAACAGAGCAATGACGCTGTCTTAGCTACAATTATTGCGAATAATGAGCCATTACTGACGGCTGGAAAAAAAAAGCTCCCCATTGATGTTGAACAAGGCTATACAGTTGTCGATGAAAACAAAGCAGTAAACATTCGAACTGAATTTTCAAATTCCCTGGATACACCAGGATTGCGACTACACGATTTCCGATTAAAAATTGGCTTAACAATTTATTCTTTTTTGCGATTTAAACCCACCTAAATTACGCAACGGTACACGTTTCTTCATCAAAAGTCAACAATTTTGACGGGAAAGTTTAAAGGAGAAATGTTTGTGTTGCCACGCAATCCATTAATAGCGTCATAATTTTCAAACACATTTGAAAGGCTTCAATTTTTGATTCGTTTAGCTTTCGCAAAGACCATAAATACATCTCAAGAACAAACAATGTCTTCTTTCGGTTTGGACTTGAAACATAAATATTTCTCTCATGGGCAACCATATATCGCCTACTCACAAGTGGAAAGTTATCATACTTTTCGTATTAGCAAAAGACTGGTTAAGCAAGAACATTGTGCACAACTTAGTGCTTAGACAGTTTTCAGTTTTCAAATAATAGAAACAATAGTTCGAAGTCAATGTTATCTACTTCATTGAAAAAATTTCATTTTTATATGCTTTTAATTTAATTAGTGTATTTTGTAAAGAAGTTATTGCTTACAAACTATAGAGAAAGCTGAGGTGAATAAAATGTAGTGTAGAATCTGAAAGTGTATAGTGGTTTACGCTTAGTTTCTACATTCGGTTATTTTACAATAAGTTTCGATATTTACTATCACTTTCAAGTTATTTTTGCTTTTTTTTCTTTTTTGGCCTAAGTCATACTTACAAAATTTACTAAGCGTAAGTATAGTGCTTTTTCCATAGAAAATTTAATTAGTACTTACTGAATTCAATAAGTATTTTCTTCAACCTGCACTGTAAAAAAAAAAAAAAAAAATCCGAAACGTTACTCGATACTTGCTTGCAGTTCTGGCTAAGCTTTGGCTATGTTTGTATTACTGCTTATAGAAGTTCCTTAATAAATCAGAAAGGTGCTAAGTTTTTTTTTTAATCCCTTCCTAAGTTTACACTAAAGTTCCAGAAACACGACTATCTTCAAACGGAAAGATCTTCGAATTTTTCAAGAGGCATCCGAGATAATTTCAGGAAGGTTATTAACTTTTATCGGAAAACTTTCCGGGTTTTGGCATGACATGTTCCTGGCAGAAATTGGCCACATCAGCTGCCCATAATTTTCCAGGAACATTTATGAATCGTTTTTACATTTAATCACGCCCATTATCAATCTCATATGTTTTAAAATCGGCTATACTATTTTAAGCTCTATTAAAAATATTTATACGATTCTATCAAAATAATGAGTAAAAGTTTATTTTCATCCAACTTCTTTGCCACAGCAACGCGTGGCCGGGTCAGCTAGTATCTAATATATAGAAGAAAGTATTGGATTCGTGCAAATTTTCGAATTTCGAATTTTGACGGATTCGAACGTTTTGAAGTGTGCTGAGTCCATTTCGACTATTTTTGGAAAATGTCTGTCTGTCTGTGTGTGTGTATGTGTGTGTGTATGTATGTGTGTGTGTCACGTCTGTGTGTGACCAGTTTTTTGTGGCCGCTCTACAGCAAAAACTACCGCATGAAATCGAACGAAATTTGGTACACATATGTGCCCCTATGTGAACTTGTGCCCATTGGTTTTTGGCGCGAATTCCTCCAAGGGGGTGGAGCAATGGGACGTTTTTTGAGTTACGCGTGCTTGCTATTCCTCAGGAAGTAATTGGCGGAATCAAACAAAATTTGGTCCTTATGTTGCCATTAACAGGAACAGGTGCTGATTCAATTTTGGTGTCAATAACTCAAACGGGGGTTGAGCTATAGAACGTTTTTTGTCGTCAATTGTGACTGCTATATCTCAAGAAATAATGAACGGAATGAAAGAAAAATTTATCGGCAAGTAGTCCTTAGTGGGTATAAGAGCTGATTTTATTTTGGTGTCAACAGCTAAAAAGGGGGTAGCGCAATCGCCCGTTCTTTTTTTCCATTGTGAGTGCCCTATCTCAAGAAGTAATGCTACGTTCTGGTTGAAATTTGGAATATATGTGAATCCATATGTAAACAGGCTTTGGTTCAATTTCGGCGCCAATCGCGCCAAGAGGTGCTGATTTATTTTTATTATCATTATTTTTTAGCGAATAAAAATAGTTTTATTAATGCAACAATAAGAAAGATAAATCGTAATAGATTGTCGTCTGCGTTCAGCTCGTGATTTTAATTGTATGGAAATGATCGGAAATATTATCTCAATGATTTAAAATTTTTAACTGTTGCCATCTTATGTTTGTTAACAAATAAAATATTTGTAATTCATTCAAGCAAGGCTTTTAAAATAACTTTCAATTTTCGCTCTTTGCTTTTGCAATAATTCAGACATTGGGATGGTCGTCAAGTTTTTGCATGTGTAATTTTGTTTTTGTTGGGAATATTGCTTCCTCGTCAAGCATGGGGAGGGATTAGAAAAAAAAAAGAAAAATATAGAAGAAAGTTTCGTGATGGCCACAACAAACTAGTTTATAATTACTTTATTGTTGTAAAAAATGTATCATAATATAAAGAGCATTTTTAAGCTGTCATAATTAAAATCTGAAATACCTTTGACCCAAAAGAAATCCCCGAGAATGAATTGGAGGCTAGAGTTTCAGGCGGGTTGATTTAGCTTTAAAGATATGAAAGAGAGGTGTCTACGAATAAACTTTTGTGAAGGGACTTCGTCTACGATATAGAATTTTGTGAAGAGGCCGTTTCTGGGATGCAGAATTTTGAGAAGAGGCCGCAAATCAAATTTGTGTCTGGATGCCACAGTTAGTACCTCTTTATTTGACATTATTAGCAGTCGTAACAAATTTTGGAAGCTTCAAAAGTCCTTGAAAAATTTGATTTCATACCAACAAGTAAATGAACTTGTACCGCTATTACACGCAACATTTCAAGTGCTGGCGTGAAGTCTCCTCACTTTGGCGAGATTTGAAAGATAGATTCTGATATGACAACCCTCACTTTTCCCAGCAACCGGATTCAAGAGAACTGTGATTTCCCCGGCATTTTTCGAGATATAAAACGTAGTTCATGTCTTTTAAGATCGCATTCACTAGTTTTCTTTTCTTTGGCCACTCGGAACATCAGATTCTCCTTTGCAAAGAAAACCAAAAGTAAGTTTCATTATCGTTTTCTTCTGTACTGATAATTTGAATAATCGAATGTTATTGAAATGGAACGAAAGTTTTTCATTATTCTGCATCTTAAATATTTTGACATTTGCACAAATAAATTATCAAGTTAGAAAACTTATATTTTCTCGTCTGTTTTCAAAAGACATTTGTTTTAAAAAAATACCTTAATCTATTATTGTAATCTAAAATTTGAAATAAATTATTATAATAATTTGAAATCTATATTAAATTATTTAAAATTAAGTTACCTGAAATTTCAAATGTAAGATTTCATCACTCATTGTAAGTCTTGTGAAGCAAAGCATGGAATTTATATTTTTTTCGGGAGCAAGTTCAATTTCTAAAATTATTCATTGTATTTTCCTAAAACAATTTGAAGAAAATTATTCCTTCCAATCAATAATATTGAATATTTGATGCTGAGAACTCTAAACTGGGCAATGTCGTTTGCTTTTCCTACTAACTTTGAATTAAAAACACATTTACTAATCTGCTTCTCTAATAAAGATATTCTTTAGTGACTAAAATTGTTTGAAGTTTTGTTAAAACCCTTTAGAGTTTGATAGAGATTATTACTAAGCCAGAATTTTTATGACCTGTCAGAAAAGTAATTATGCGTTTCAAAGTATCATAACATAAACAGTCCCTTCCTCTTAACAATTAGATTAAAAAAAAAAAAAAAAAAAAACTTTACGTCAAAAATATTCTGCTAAATTCGACACATAGTTACATCAAAATAAAAGTTTCACGATTTGGATATTTTAATGACTGTTTGAACAGACGATGTTGAAAGTAATGCGAGAAAAAGGAAAACTAAGGTGTGCTGTGTTGATATCATAGAGGTGTCCACGAGGGAGCGTTTTTCGCACCGACTGCGCCAGACAGACCTTGAAAATTTTAGGGGGGGAAGTTAGTGCTGGCTATTTGGGGGGGATCTCGCTCTTGGGCGGTAGCATTTGAGGGAGGAGACACCCCTGCATAACTTCTGTCCAATGAATCTTTAGATTGCTTTGTGTTTTTCTACTGTTTTAGAATGGTTACCAGCAAAATTCGAATATGTTCCTATTCTATGAATATATATTTTTATAAAGACATTTTTTCCAATATAATTGTAGTTTTGTTTCCAACAATTTTTAGTTCCAATATAGTTATAATTCGGCTAAGCAGCAGGGCCGCCGAGAGTCAAGGTGGGCCCCTTGTCATTTCGGTCACCGGGCTCTTCTCTCTCCATAAAAAGTATAAGATTTATACTTCTTTGATCCCGAACCGGGTCCCTCAAAGAGCCGTGCTCTTTTTGACTTGACTAACATGGCATCTCGTCGGCTCTGCTTAGCAGTAGTAGTCACTTAATCACGGAGACATCATATTATTTGACTCTTATACTGTGAGAAACATTAATTTAATCATTCAGAATTTTTTGGAACATTGTTGCTTAAAAAGTAGTTATTTTGATCTTAAGTTTTTTTTTTTTTTTTTGAATGATTTTTTTGAACCTAAATAGAATGGTTAAAATGAAGTGAATGAAAAAAAAAAAAAATCTTCTTCAAAGACTTTTTAGTTGAAGTAAAGTAGACAAACTATTAAAACCGATGCTCAAATTCTACATTTTGTAAGAATTACTTTTCTTGACAGTCACGTTATTTCATATTGAAACTTGCAATATAAAATATCTAACTACGCTTCAACACAAAATTGTAAAAAAAACAAAAAAAAAAACAGATGCCAGCACATCTTTAATAAAGTCTTCGGCAAAAGCATAATGAGACGAAAATCATAGTAACAAAATATTTTTCTTCGGGTTACTCCAGCGAAATTTTTTAACTTATAGTCTGCTTTGAATGGTAATTTGAGGGTGCCAATCTAAGACATTTTTTTTAAAGCTATTTTCTACTTTACCAGATTACACTTCGAACATTTGATTCTCCCCATACGTCAGAAGTCTTGAATTAGGTTTCATGGCTCTTCTCTTGTGGATCCACCTAAACGTCTCTCCTTGCACCAGCATCTTTACCTCTTCTTACATCAATGTGCAGGGTTTGTCTAACTATCGATTTCAATTTAATAAATAATTAATTTTCGACTATCGAGTTTAATCTTTCTTACTATCGACATAATGAAATTGATCACTGTAAAAGCACTTGTTTTCGAGACAATTTAATTTTCGCGAGCCCGCCGTATTCGCGAAAATTTAAGCGTCGCGAGATTTTTTTCTTTCAACTTTCAATTCCGTTCTCATAAAATTCAAAAAACGTTCAGCTTGCAAAACCACCGGCATCTTCATTTTCCTAACATTAAGGTTTGAAAAAATTAGAGACGTACCGAGTAGTACTTTGGCCGAGTAGCCAAATACTGAGTACTCAGCCTTTCACTACTCGGCCGAGTACCGAGTTACCGAGTAGTGAGTTACCAAGTACCAATTATGTTTTAAGAAGAACCACCAACACATACGTAATGCATTTTGAACTTATTGAAATAGTAGTATAGACCTCCATGTCCATATAATAGTTTTTAAAACAAAATTCCAGCTGAAATTTGTTTATGCGTTATTTAAAACAGTTTGTTTGTGTCAAAAATTTTAGAAAAAAGTTATTTTTAAAATTAAAAATAAACAAATAAATATAAGGTATGATTAATCAAGTTGGAATTAAAACAAATTATACCAATCTATTATAGTTCTAGTCCGCCAAACATAAATAATTTTTAAAAGCAAATACACGAACACTGCAGACACGTGCTTCTGCGTTACAAGAAACTTCTTTTTTAGGGCATAAAATGTGAACACTTGTCGAATGTGAAGACATTCGACAAAAAAAATCCGACTTTTGTCAGATGTCTTTAAATCTATGAGCTCACATTTTATGCATTGAAAAAGGCGTTCCTAGAAACGCCAAAACACGTGTCTGCAGTGTTCCTGCACATTCGTGCTCTTAACGTTGTTTTGTTTGCTTTTATTTTTTAAGCAAAGGTATTTTTATGTTCCTTATACATAATTTTTGTTCGTAGCAAAAATCCATTTAATGATATAAAAATTCCATATTTTCTATACTTAGCTTTTTTGCCCAATTTTTTATAAATAAATTTTGTTAACTTTGGGGACATTAAAATAGATTTATTCCATTGAAGCAATACAAGCTTCATTATTCTCAAAAATTAACCTTGACTTGTAAATTTGAATTGTTAGTGATTGCAGTATTATACCTGCGTTTATTATTAATTGTAATATCTGTCTTGAACAATATTCAATTTTTTGCAACTACTCGGTAATGGCTGGGTATCTGATCAAAATTTGGCCGAGTACCAGTACTCGGCAAATTGGCCGAGTAGGCCGAGTATCGAATAGTTACCGAGTAATCGGTACGTTTCTAGCGAAAATAAGATCTTTTACAACCATCAGATCAGATTAAAATGTTTAATCTGCTTTCTAAGATCCAGTTTTTCCCTTTGCAAAGTAAAATTTTTATCCTTTATATTTTTTCTATGTTTCTTTATTGTTTTAAAACTCTTAGTTGTCCAATTTTATAATTTTTTTTCTTTTCAGAAAAAAAAATTGTTTATGATTAAATTCTATTTCCAAGATCTAGGCAACAAAATCCAAAATCATGTGATTAATAAATAATTCTTAAAATTTATTCTCTTTTTTTTTTTTTTTTTGGTCATTGCTGCTTTTTACAGTTGGTCGATTATTAATCTTAAAAAATGAAAAAAGAGGAAATATGATAACAAATACTTAAACTTATCTCCCAATTTATTTCTTAGGAACAATTTCTTTAAAAATGGAGTAAAAACCATCTGCTGCTTTATATAAATAAATAAATAAACTAATAATTGTGTCTTGATTTGATACAATTATATAGATTGTACAAGTCAGATAGGCAGGAGAAATTTAAGACATAAAAAGAGAAAACTACATCCAGGGCAGGAACGGGAAGAGTTTTCCCTTCCCAAAGCAATCTTTTTATATAGTTTTTGTTGTTGCGAAAACCACTCTGGTATCCGAACTCGAGTTGACAATACTAACTGATTTACGGCAGAAAGACACAGCTTTCGTTTTACAGAGCACCACTAAGGTGGAAGTCCGGTTTAGCTCAGACAGATGGCAGCACTATCTAGCAACATTTCTATAATTTTGATCCAGACCAGGTGTCGAACAACTCCTGGTTCACCACGTGGGAACTTGGAGGACTTTATGACCACGCCATATTTAACGTGCTCCAGTCACCCTTAGTACAACACGGAGAATCTTTGACTGGCTGGCATTGAGCCCAGAACCCTCCGGTAACGAGTCCAACGCCTTACCGATCAGGCCAATATAGTTCTTTTTTTTTTTTTCTAAAGTAACAACATATGTATGAAAGAAACCTTCTATCTGTATTGCTTAGCCCAAAAATTATTTTTTACTGAAAATATTAGACTTTATCTTAAAAATATTTTTAAAAAATGATTTTTTTTTCTACAATGAAGCCCAAAATCTAATACTTTCAAACAAGTACCCGATATCTCTATTAAAAACCCAAGACCTTTGGAGAAAACCGATGCTTTGGTCGCCCTGGTTACAAATTATAACACTATCTGCAAAGCGAAAATGATTGGAAAATTTCATCTGTCACTACTAATTTTCCTTCTATTTTAAATACTTCTTCCAACACCAAAGCTGTTGATGTTGTGGAAATCGTTTATCTTTCCGTAACCTTTATGCTTTCCTTTAAACAAAAACGAAAAATTACTCTTACTTTTGCATAAGGAGCTTACATTTCCTCAATTTAAACTATTTTTATTCCATTAACTTCAGAGTTCATAGCACGCCATGTGTGATGTTGATGTGTTCAAAAAAGACATGCAAAACATGAAGGCGCTGATAATTTCGTAAATTTTTGTATTTTCTTTTTCCTCTTTTTTAAAGAGAAGAGTTGGATCTTCTTGGAATTATTCGAAGTACTGTTGAGTTTTCGAGAGGCATATATCTTTACTAATAATAAAGCTGAAAGTCTGGATGTCCCGATGTCTGGATCTCTGTGATGCGCATAGCGCCTAGACCTTTCTGCCGATTTT
This sequence comes from Uloborus diversus, assembly GCF_026930045.1. Taxonomy (NCBI): domain Eukaryota; kingdom Metazoa; phylum Arthropoda; class Arachnida; order Araneae; family Uloboridae; genus Uloborus; species Uloborus diversus. Next base: position 18,447 of record NW_026557742.1, read on the forward strand.
CATGAAATTTAGCACAAAATTAGTTTGTACTATGGGGGTGTGCACCTTGAAGCGATTTTTCAAAAATTCGATTTGTTCATTTTCTATTCCAATTTTAAGAACATTTTACCGAGCAAATTATAACATGGACGAGTAAATTAACACAGCAAATTGGCGAGAAATTCATCATCCATTATTTGTAAATATGCAGGCGAACCAAATGTCCTTTTAATTTTCTACTCGGGTAAAGCCGTGCGAGTACAGCTAGTTATTGAATATTTTCCCAGATGATGTGCATCGTTTTCATTTGTTTTCTTTAAACCTTTCCCTGCTGCGATAGTTCTTATTGAACGTTGTCGTCTTCATTTTAAGTTTTAACTACCCTCAAATCTAATCAAGGTCGGACCTAGAATTTTTTTAAGGGAGGGGCGATTGATTTTTATTACATACTTTTTACTATGTATACAGATTTTAAAATATTGATCACAAAATTTTTTGACTTCATTCCGAAACCAGTTCCGAGATAGGGTGATAAACCAATCCCTCCCCCCCCCCATTCCTACCTTTTCCCAACATCAATGAAACTCGTCTAAATTTGCGTTTTTTGAACTTCATTTTCGAAAAATTACCGGTGAAGAGTCCCTCAAGGGAGGGGCAATCGCCCCTCCCTTGCATCCGCCCCTGGTTCAAATATTATTATGGTCCAACATAAAGGTACCAGAATCCTACGATCTAGGACATAATCGAAGAATATATTGTTTCTGGCTTTCGCCATCCCAGGGTACGGCCATATTACAGTTGCGGAGTCGAGAGTATAAGGTTTAAAATTCCAAGAGTTGAATACGGAGTCGGTAGAGTTCGCTGATGTATAGATGTCTCAAATCGATTAACTCCACTTTTAAAAAAAATCATCATTTCTAGTTTAATAGTGCTTAATCAATGCTTAGCATGTGAATTTATATTAAACTTTTGGTTCAGTACATTTCTGACCATGTGATGGCAGAAAACGTAACACGAGGTCCTATTTACTCCTATGGATAACACCATCTTCTTCATAACTTTTTTCTACTTTTTGTTTTATGGAGTTAATCGATTTGGCAAGTGAGGCACTTATATATAAGTCGATATATATCATGATATATATCACGATATATATTTTTGAAACATGATATTTTAGATTTTTTTTTTTTTTTTTTTTTTTAAACCACGGTATTTTCAATATAAAAATTATATTAATCTTAGTAATATTGTTCATTTATTTTTTAAAATAACCAAAAAGTGATGTACTATATTTTTATGATGCATTAATATAACAAAGTAATGTAGTATTCCTTTTTTATATTACTTTCATACAATTATAAGTAATGTAACAATTTTAATTCAGATTGAAAGTGCCTGATTTATTATTAAATGTAGGTCAGAAAAAAAAGAAAATGTCTTATGACTGTGCACCAACTAGTACATATTTTTTATTTCTAAATTATAAAACTAGCTAACAGAAGGAAAATGAGTAAAACAGCTAATGCTAAATTAATTCCATTGAAAATGGTAAGATGTGAAATGAAATATTAGATATAAATAATGGAAGGAACCCTAATTGTAAGTCTATATATTGTAACAACAATATAAGAAAATAAAGAGTGTTTTGAAGATGCATTTACTATTTTGAAGACTTGAGTTTGTGCTGATTGAAAATATCGGATACATATCAAAATATCCGATATACATCAAAATATCGGATATTTTCGAAAATATCATGGTGTTTTCGAACCTTGGGAGTCGGTCATCTTCTCTCAAAGCTCTCAACTCTGCGTGCCCGCGGAGTGAAACTGATTTTGGGATAAAGGAGTGGAGTCAGTCATTTTCCCTCCAACTCTGCAACCCTGACTGTGCAACCCTGACAATTTAACACTTCGTTGTCTATGAGCAGCCCAGCCGTAGCAGCACAAGGGTTAAAAATGCCAAAATAACCCTTTTCCCCGGAACTAAAATCATGTTATGTTTCTCCTGGAAATAACCTCTTATTTTTGTTTCTTGCAGAAATAAAATATTTTTTAAAGCGCGAATTACTTACGATTTTTATCCTTTGACGGTCTCCCCTCAAAACGAATTGATACATTTAAAAAGTGGATGCTGGATTGTAGGGGAAAATGGGGCAATGTAAAGTAGCGGGGCAAAGTAAAATGACGAAATATTCATTCTGCTTTTAGCGCCACCTATCTAGTAATATTTTAACTATGTGCAAAAACATGGTAATCTATCCCAGTAAAGATAAAAAATACCTCTGAAAATCAAAAAATATGATAATACAAACAATTTTCAAAAATTAATACTTGTAATATTTTGTTGTAAGTCAAAAAAAAAAAAAAGAAGAAAATCAAATGATAAAGTTTTGTTATTAACATTTTAAATATTAATTGAGACCTACTAATATTGAGTGCAATATTTATTAGTTTAACATTAAGCTTATTTGTACTTTAAATGCTTTGTACAGTTATCAAGTGCTTGCGAGGCAAAGTGAAATAGTTCATTTTATTTACTCATTCAACTCTTTTTTTTTTCAAATCACTTACGTATTCATTCATTAAGTATTTCATTTACATTCCTTCATTGAATAATTCACTTATTTATTCATTCATTCATATGTTTTCTTCTTCATTTAATATTTCATTAACTTAGTTTTTTCTCATGTATTAACATATGTATTTATTTTTTATTCGTTCATTCTTTCTTTTCCTTATCATTTATTTAGTCATTCTTTTATTTACTCATTTATTTGATAAAAAATATCTTTAATGTTCGAACTACTTTATTTTTTACCTTGTCCTATGAAAAAAAGAAGCGAAAAATTTCCACTTTCTTTTTAAGGTAGAAATTTACTGCCTAAAATTAAAAATAAGGTTTCAATACAAGTTATATTATAAATATATTGTTGTTTTTCTTTATGTACCGTAATTTTCAGAACTAATTTTCTACTCGTTCAATTTAAAAAATGTAAGTTATCTTGACTATTTCACTTTGCCCTCACATTCCCCCCTATTAGCATTTAAACTTCAATTATTTGCGAAGTTCTTTCTGTTGTTTTTTTTTTTTTTTACTAATCAATCTTAAAAATGCGATTAGAGATGCCCTTAAAATGCGGTTAGCATTACCAAGAACTCCAACTATCCGAATCAATTGTGACCGGATCCAATTCGTATAGTTAGATTTTTTCCAAAAAAAAGGTCTATTTCAATTAATCTATATACATAAATGGCTACTTCTGTAAGTAAGGATGTCTGGAGTAAACTTCAAAACTACTGGGCAGATTTTAACCATTTTTTGACCACAGATAGTTACATTATCAGGAAGCAACATAGGCTATAATTTATTTCTAAAAAATTTCGTTTCAAAAAGTTATGATGGAAAACAGTAAATGTCATGTGATTTCCCCATTGAATGATTAAAGATAAAACCCATTGCTACAAAAATTCGTTGCCTTACAACAGCAATATTAATAGTAATCATAATGAAATTTTTTTAATCAAGGCTTATCCAGAAGCAAACATAAATTTAAAGTCATTTAAATATTTGGAAACTTTACTTTTTGCACACTTAAGGAAACAATGTAGAGATCTTTTTTTTTTTTTTGGTATGTGTGTACTATTAATTTAAATAAGTAAAGCTCACGGTATTTTTAGTGATCTTTGTTTTTGTTAGTTCATATTTTGGAAATTCTTCAAATTTTTATGCGCTTAAATATCGAGCTTTCGTTTCTAACTGAACACTATTTCGTTCTTTATACTTATTGCTATTTTACTTTTATGGGTAAGAAAGAAGTTCGATTTTTAATCACGTCAAAGCGGTGTGCTTTGAGTTGTTTCAGTTAAAACAGAAAATGAATGAAAGTAGCGATTGTTTGTCACAATAATTATTGACCCAGGCAACACCGGGTATTTTTGCTAGTTGCTATAAATGTGATAAAAATGGGAGATTTTTTTTTTTTTGAAGAAAAAGAGATTTTAATTAATTAAATAAAAGGGCCGGTAATATAGCATGAGTTCGAACAATTGGACTTATACTGCTGTACTCGCTTTCTTTGTAAGTAAGTTTTATAATTATTTTCCAGACAATGGAATTGGTAATGACGCATGCAAATAACCCTAGTAAGTTTAATGCTTCTTTTGAGAATATTTGACATTACGTCCGCCTACACAATAATGTTTAAAAGATTTCCCGTTTTGTTTAAAATTTAATTTTACTATTATGCAGTTTAAATCATTTCAGAAGATGTTCTAAACTGACGGCTCTGGTAGGGTTTTAAACGTAAAAGTACTGGTTTCGGACATTTGCTATTATCTATAGTGCGGTTCTTATAAGTCGAAGCTTGACCTTGACAATGTAAAGTTATTTTTGGGGAGTTCAGTGAAAAAGGGATGCGTTATTGGCGCGTCTTTGAGTTGAAATACTTTCGCAAAACTAATTCGAAAGTTCCCCGACTCAACGCAGCGGTAATCACCCTTTCTTATCAACCCCCAAAAAAGTAACCATTGAAAAGGTCAATCTTCCAACGTATCAGAGCCACACTATACACTAGGGTGGGCCGAAAAAACTTTTTTTGGAAATCTGTTTTTGGATAGTGCGGAAAAGTTGCTATATGGGCCCATTATTACCCATAAAAAATTTCGCTAAATTTGTTTAATATTTAGCCGGCGCTATTTGACCTTGAAAAACTAAAAAAAAGGACAAAAATGCACTTTTTTCAAAAAAAAAAGGGGGGGGGGGGTCAAAAATAAAAGTTTGAAGCTAGTTTCAACAAACATTAGAAGTATCTGTCAGTGAATTAGTTAAAATCCTCGAAGATTTTTATACATTTCGTAGAATATTTAGCTACGCTCCTTTAAGACTGAAACATTGGAAAAATGAAAAAAAAAAAAAAATTAAAAGTAGTTTCGAAATAAGTACTAAAATGTTACGCAATACAATACTTAGAAAAAACAGTGAAAATTCAATCAACTTTATGCGACATTTGTACGCCAATTTTTAAAAAATGCACACACTCAAATAAAAAATAGTTACATAAGATGCTAATTTTTCAATCTTTGGTTTCAATAGTTTCTTCTGGATAATAAACGGCGCTCAACTACTTCTATTTTTCCTAAAATTATTTGATAACTATTTTATATATAATTGACAAATAGAGCCCTTCAGTATTAAAAAAATGTGAATCCTCTGAAGTCTTTTAATCTGATTAATGAATTGAACGCAAGTATTCTTCTTTTTCTCACGCCATTTCTTCCTCTCGACTTTATGACCCACTTAAGAGAAATACCCCCCTCCCCGACAAGAAATGCTGTAATTCTACACCTCCACAGCTGGGAGTTAAGCAATTAAAGGGGTCCTCTCATGTGTCCAATGTCTACAATGAGTTGCCACTGAGGCATCTTATACTGGAATTGGACGGTTGCACTTAGTGGCTACATTCATATTCTGGAGCTATCGAACAACTTCTTAGAGATTGTAAAAAAAATCCGGTGGTCAAATTTGATAAAATTGACCGAAATCTTCTGGTTTTGGACATGGAAGATATAAAAAATTTAAATACTGAACAACAATATTTGTATAGAATCTGTGTTGCCGTAAAAGATGGTAGTTGTCCTTCAAGCGTGGCTGACAGTAGCCCAGGCAAACTCAGTCAGTCATGAGCGATGGCTGACAACTGCAAACCATTTGTTACGCTTGTATATAGGCACTCCAACTCCATCAGAAAATCTTACAATGCTTGTAAAGAATGTAATGTTAGTTTATGCTCCAATGTGGTTTGAAATAAAAATGAAACCGAACTGCCAGTACGGCGCCCAACATTTTTGGAAAATAATTTCTCTTGCAAGGCAGTTTCCAGACAACGTTAAGGAGATAATTTTCAAAGTTCTCTCAAGTAATGCATATTTCGCTCATCCTGAACAGCTACTGTTGACAATGTTGTTTGACTCAAGAAAATACATTCGGGAATTAGCTGTTAGGCGCATTCTAAACTCTAGAAATAAGAAGACGAAGAGCTCGGATGGTGTACGATTTTTTTGAGCGTCCTAAACTCAATTTTGAAGCCGTTGATTATGTTGATTTAGTTGATTGGGCAAACTGTGTTGTAACAGAGTCAACTCTTACAATGCATCTAAAAGACCAACAATGGAAAGAAATGTGCAAAGAACATTCTACAGAGTTTACTTTCGAGAAATTTCCCTGTCACACGCAAGCTGTGAAACGTTGTGTGAAACTAATAACCGAAGCTGCAATAAAAGTTCGTGGTGAAACTGCACGAGATGGATACATTCGTGCCAAACTTCAAGCTAGGAAAGAACTTCCCTCATTTATAAAAAGGGACAATATTATTCCAAAAAATAATATTCATTATGCATGAGGTATTATAAATCAAATTTGAAGATTTCTATTTTAAAATTTTATTATCTATATATGTAATTCTAGAAAATGTATGATACTATTGCGTGATAATAATTACTATGATTAATAGTGCTATTTAATTAATTAGTCTATGATTTTAATTTTGAAAAATAATTTTCACATTGGTTTTTAAAGAAATTCAATATTATTTTCATTTTTCTCCAATTTTTGATGTCGAAAAGGAGCGGTTTATTGCTCATTAAAATCAATGAAGCATTTTATGGGCTCGAACTGGTTCATTATATAACATTTTCGGTGCATTCCAGCAAAATATTTGAAATTTATTTTTTTAAAAAAAATTTCGACAAAAATTAATTTTTCTCTTTTTTTTCGGTTTTTCAGTGTCAAATAGCGTCGGCTAGATATTTTTTAATATCCAAGAAATTTTTTGTGAGTGCTAACTAGTACACTACGCAACTTTTGCGCGCTAGCCAAAAATTGATTTCGAAAAAAAAATTTTTTCAGCTTATTTCGGCCCACCCTACTATACACTTAAACTGCTGTTGTGCAGGATAAGGACCGCCTTTACAAAACCAAGCAAAAGTTTTTTGAGCAATCACGATTGCTTATTGTTCTCACTTGACTATTTTTGGCGTACTATGATTTTATTTTCCCGCCAGCACCCTCTGCCAGCACTACCGTCGACCGGCCTCACGATGCTGCTCCTGTTGCGAAAACCGTCTCCAGGTTGCGTCCATATCCTACACGCATACATACACACACACATACCCACACACACACAAACCCACACACTCATGCCTGACCACAGACACAAACATACGCCTACACACACACTCACACACATACCCACACACACAGACACATGCCTGCACACACGCAAAAAAACACGTGATTGCGAAAAACATAATTTCAATTCAAGATGTCAAAATTCAAATTTTAATTTTTTTTTCCAACTCTCCTATGTGCAAAACAAATCTTAAAAAGTGAAAGCAACCGCTTTAAAAACCAACAATTGAATTTAAATTTACTTCTTTTGATTAGTTCAAACGCATCAAAACAAAACTTCGGTTGGTAAATTTAAAAGAAGATTTTCTTATTTTCAAATATTCGTTTATTTTATCAATAATGCTTCTTATTTCCTTTTGATTATACCCACAATTAATTCTGCCTCCGAGTTGCCTCGACATTACGTGAAATCACAAACGGAGAAAGTATTCGGTTTTGTTGAATTGACAAGGATCAAACAAAGAACCTGCATTTTTCGAGGCACTTTTAAGGACTTTCTTGCTTAATGGATGTGGAGCAAGCTATATTCTGTTTTGACACCTGCACCAAATGACCTTATTATTGTGATAGTCAACGTCCTACTTACCCGCTGAGATATTTTGGAAGATTCTCGCGTTCCTTTTCATTGCCTGCGGGAACAGAGCGTCCACTTTCGCCGCCTTCTCTGGTTAAAACAATAAATTGGTTTTGTTTGTAGTAAACGTCTTGTTAACCTCTCTTCATCTCTGACTAAACATGCCCTAAGGACGTACTTTTTAAATGACTTACAGTTACAGTCTTTCAAGGTAAATGTGAGACATTCCCGTTAACTTCAATTTTTTTAGCAGATTTGGATTAAAAAAAAATAATAGTAATAACTAGAAGTTCCAATGTTGGCGAGGCTATTTAATCAATTTTCTACTCTTTATTTTGGGAAAAAAAGTTCCAAATACCGGTAAAAGAAAATGTTTGTTTATAGATAATGGGGTTGTTTCCTTCAGTCAAAAGTACTACTTTTAGTCACTAAAATTGATAGAATAAGCGAAAAAAAAAAAAAAAATAAAAAAAATAAATAAATAAATAAATAAATAAATAAATAAATAATTTGAATTTTGACATCTGGAATTCAAATTATGTTTTTCGCAATCACGAGTGTGTGTGCGTTACTGCGAGGGCTGCTGGTTTGAAGTTAAAAAATACTTACTAATTTTTTTAAATTCAAACCTAACTACTAATTTTTTTAAAGGTAAGTAACAGTATAATCACTTATCATGCATTTCATTTCCTACATATGGTGAATTTCTCAGTATTTTTTTTTTCAATTTATTTAATGAAAAAAAAGTAAGATAATAAAGTTTTCTCAGTTTTCAGGGCGACTTTCAGCCATCACCACGTTAGGCTTAGCATTGTTATTTATCAACTATGGGTAAATTCTATTCGCTCATTTGGAAGAAGAGTGCCATAATGCGAAGAAATGGAATTTTACAGGAGAAGCGTTTGAAGTTTAACTCTTCAGGAAACCTGCTGTGCTATCCGGTGGTTAATATTAGAACAAAAAATCTCATTATTTCCCCCCGAAAATAACGTCATTGGAAACCCTTTAACAGAAAAAATTAAAACTGTCGTAGTGTGGCACTCTTTTTCCAAACGAGCGATATATGGATACAAACTAAATTGTTCATTTTGCGGACATTTTTTTCTCAAAATGTACTTTCTTTCGTTTTATAACTGAAAAACACAGCTAAAACATTTTCATAACCACACATTTCTACTCATATAAAAGTTCTATCGTAGCCATAGAACGCGTTTAAAGATCAGATCCTAGGTAGGCTTTCATTGAAATTTTTTTCTACATCATGCTGTACAGCAGCACCTACCAGGGCTACTAGTACAATCTCATGCCCCAAGACAGAGGAGAGGTTCACCTACCATTTGTACTGGTTATCTCCATTTTTTTAATTTTGCCACTTGCATCCCTTTGCTTCTCACTTCCTCAAAGGTTCTTTAATAAATTGATATTATAGCGCAGAACTTTAAGGATATTGATGTCTAAGTTGAATTTATTGTATGTTTAGTTTTTTTATCTTCTTTATTAACTTTCTATGTTTGTGTTTCCTCCTTCTTATTTACCAACTTTACCAATACATGTAAAAACAGAGGTGTTTTTAAGTTAATACGAAATTGACTATTGTTTTCTTCGTATTTATGTACTTCCTGCACAAAGAATATAAAACGGTTTTTCTCTCTCTCTCTCTCTCTCTCTCTCTCTCTCTAAGTATTGTTGATATTCTTCGTTTGCTCGTGAAAAATTGTAAAAAAACGACATATGATAGTTTTAACCATGAATTTATTCGAAAAAATTTGAATGTACGATGACTTTTGTGGCGTATTATTTCTCTGTCTCTTTGTTTTTTGACCCATTTCAAAAAGAAGATCCGTCAATATCTTGAAAAAAACTACTGGGTTGTCTTTAGAATGACATAGGAATGATGTGAAAAAAATATTGGACTTCATATTCGAATTCAGTTTCGCGCTATTTTGGTTTTACTAAAAAACTTCAAAATGTACGAACACTTTTGGGAGCCACTGTAGGTGCAGTGGTTCCGGAGATTACCTCGAACATGTAAACACACAAAAATCCGCCCTCTCTCTTTATAATGTTAATACATATTTTTTCTGATGGTACCTAATATCGTTGTTATTAGATGTAAAGTATGGAATGTGTGTGCGTGTGCACGCTTGTATTTTATCATTCGGTGAAATTGAGAATTTCTCCCTCTAAAAATTTAAGCTCCTGCTCCCCTGTATATAATTAGCCTTTGTCCCCTTCTTCCCCCGGGAACAATTCGAAACAACCGGCCGAAGCAACCCCTTAGTCTGCACAATGCAAAACAAAACCGTTATTTTTGCCGTAAAGAGACTTCATACAGATAAAACAGAAGAATTTTCTTCATCTTTTTTGTATCGTCACAATAAATTATGCCGTTTGGGACAAAACAAATTACGAAACCGAAAACAATCGCAAATGACAAAACAAAACTAAATATGCATTCCTTTTCACCTGCTTCGTCCTTGACTTTCGTCTGTCTTTGTCAGGCCTTGGGACCAATTGTCTGGTGTGAAATAATAGGTTGGTGTTAAAACGTGACTTTTTCTTTCTTCTCAAAACTTTTCTTGTTATGCATAGGGTTTACTGAGAAAAATTCCCCCCCCCCAAAAAAAAGGCACATTAACTGTGCAGATTTGGGTGCAAAAAGAAAATGTTCTGAGAGACAAGGAGACTTCTTTCTCGTCATGCGTGATATCATCCAATTGTATTTCGATGAGAATGTGACGTAATGTGTCAAATGGCGTTTTGATTATGATGAATAGTATGCAGGGTGCGTGTTCTGCAATTTCCTCCGTAAACGGTTTGCTGTTGACATGTGTAACAATTATTAAAAAATGCAAATAGTTTGAAAATCTTGTTCTGTCATGGAAGCCTTTCTTTCCGTCCATAAGCTCATTTATTTTGCATTGAAAAAGGCGTTCCTTGTAACGCCGAAACACGTGTCTGCAGTAACCTGGAGTTCTTTTTGATGTTGTTATTTCTTACTTTACCTTAGATTATACTGGTTTCTGATCTGTGGGACGCGCCTCTCTAGGGTGGCATGGAATAATTTAAGGGGGCAATTTATTTTTTGGCACTGATCATATTTTATTTGGGTCTGAAGGTTAAAAAAAAGTTTTCTGATAAGCTGTTTTTTATTTGTTTTTACAAAAATTTTTACTTAAAAAGGTGTAATTTAACAATAGGATCATTCCACGTCAAATCGCCTAAATTAAATAGTCGGCCGTGCCGTCATGTCTCCGATTTTTTCCATTATTTTTTTTTACGAAAATAGATATCTATGAGAAAAGCCCAAATTATTTTTTCCGATTTTTTGAATGAAAATTACGCTTTGGAATTTTTTTTTCCAAAAATTCGATTTTTGATCATTTTTCGAAGTCACCGTTTTGGCATGAATTCAAAAAATCTCTCTCATTTCTTTATTTTTCAAACAATTAAGCTGAATTTGGTATCAATTTCAAGCTAATATTTTTATCTTTAAGTGTGAACTACAGAAAGTACAGTAGAACCTCTCAATAAGGGACACTAAGGGGACCAGACATTTTGTCCCTTAAATAGAGGTGTCCCTTATTCGGAGGGGGATGAATTGATGCATGCTGTGTACTTAGTAGTATAATATCACAATAAGCATTACCTATTAACACTTAAGATTAAATACTGAAAATGTTTCATATATGCTAAATAAAAAACAACTATTCAAATTTCTAAGTTTATGTTATTTTATCAATTAAAGTTTAATCAAAAATTTCGTAATGGCAACATTTTGTAGCATACAGAAATAATTTTTAAGTAATTCATTACATGTATTTGCTTTATGTTATGTAATTTACAATGTAATACTATGTGAATTACAATTAATGTTCAAATTTTTTATGTTTTATATACAAAGCTAATTAGTAGCTGTGCACTCTTCGTCGGCCCTGAGCCTACTTGAATGAATTGTTGAGAAAACAAATTATGCATGCTAATTTCAGCAAGTTTTTTTTTTTTTTTTTTACAATACATTGTTTCCTTCACATATGTTTATGTAAAACGTGCCTCAATTAATTTTTAGAGGAAAAGTGAAACTTGAATTCCAGTAAATTCACTATTTCTTATGTGCTTATACAGTATTTCTTGCATTGTTTTTTTTTTTTTTTTGTTTTGTGACTGTCCCTTAAACAGAGTGTCCCTTAATTAGAGGTAAATACATGAAAGTCCCTATTCAAAGGGACAGGGACTAGGAAAAATGTCCCTTAAATAGAGGTGTCCCTTATTCGGAGGTGTCCCTTAATGGAGGTTCTACTGTATTCTATGAACAGTTGGGTGTTGCCACTCTATCTAAAGGCAGTTTTTATGTTTTTTCAATTGGGAGATTAAATAAGTTATATCTCCGGAATACCTACTACGATCTGCATCATTTTTTTTTTTTGTAGCATATTTAAATCATTCGCTTGCTATGTAGAAAAAAAGTAGAAGGGTGTTTTTTGTTGTTTTGAAATAAAAAAATAAAGTTCGTTTTGCAGAAAATACAAGTTTTCGATTACTTTAAATCCCTTTTAAGCTTAAAAAAGGCCAAAAACTTTTTAGAACAATTAATACTGGACTCTCAAAGGATTTGTATCAATAGTTATTCACTAAAAAGTTGTTTACTTTTGAAAAGAAGTGTGCAAAAACGTCCGTTTCAGACTTCGCAAAAATAAGTAAAATAAAAGAAAAAAACACTTTGGATTGAAAGTGTACTAAATATTAAGAATAATAATTTGAAGAATAGTATGAAAAATATTTCTAATGACATTATTTAGCTTTTTTTTTTTTTTTTTTTTTTTTTGACAGTAAAAGATGGGGGAAATTACTGTTAAAACTTTTCTTAGTATAATCTTGTTTGGATATTAGCTTGAAATTGATACCAAATTCAGCTTAATTGGTTGAAAAATAAAGAAATTAGAGAGATTTTTTGAATTCATGCCAAAACCGTGACTCCGAAAAATGATCAAAAATCGAATTTTTGAAAAAAAATTTCCAAAGCATAATTTTCATTCAAAAAATCTAGAAAAAATAATTTGGGCTTTTCTCATAGATATCTGTTCATAGAAAAATAATGGAGAAAATCTGAGACATGACGGCACATGGCATTAGGCGATTTGACCCAATAGTAAATTTAATAACGATTCCAGTGATGTAAGATTCGTTATTTTATTTAAAACGAAATTGTATCTTACGTAAGAATATAGGGGGGGAGGGGTTTGAAAAATCTTTCGTGCTCGTATATGGGGGGAGGGGGTTACAAATTGCCAAAATCATCCTTAGGTAATTAATGAATGGCCCCTAAGAATATTGATATCTTTTCAATTACAATACGATTTGAGAAAATTAGCACACAAAAGAGAGCCAACTCATCATATTGATGTTGTAGCTATTCATATTTCACTAACATTCTGTTTTGAACTTCCATTAGTCGCAATGGGGTCGTTTCCGAAATTTTAAAAGTATTTTTTTTCTGAAAAAGCATGCTTAAAAACATGGGATATGACCATTTTTTAAATAATTTGTTTAACATTTTAAAAAAATTACTTAAATCCGTGCGCTTTCATTGTTTATGTTTCTGCCCGATGACATCACAAATGATGAAATGCTATTCAGTGTTGCCATTCACAGACCAAAATATTAAATTCGCATCTTTACTCACGTGTATTATTGGCAACGACATGGTTGATAGCAAGCGTAGAGCGCAATTTTAATTCGCTTGTTGATTATCATAACGTGGAACCGTGGTAGAAAGATGCGGCAAAATGCATCATTCGTGACATCATCAAGACCACGCCTTGTTTGAAAAATCGGACATTTAAAAAATAAATTAAAAAACAACTGTTGGGAAAATAAAAATATTTTCCAGGTCTATGTTTTTTTTTTTTTTTTTTTTTGCTTATTCTATCAATTTCAGTGACTAAAAGTAGTACTTTTGACTGAAGGAAACAACCCCATTCTGTTGATATAGAAAACTTATTAACACTTATATAAAAAAATACGTTTTGGCGCATAAAAACATTTTATATAAAGCACCGAGTTTTCCTAACATGAACTTCAGGATAAAATTGAAGAAATTGGTACATTGGGAGAATTGAAAGACGGGGGGGGGGGGGCATTAAATTTTTTTTATGAGAGAAGGGCACGCGGGCGTAAAAAATTTGAAAACCACTGCCTTAGATAAACTTAAATTTTATGCAATCCGATTAATAGTGAAGAGTTTATCAATATTATACATAAAATTTTCAACACGAAAAGTTTTTTTTTTTTTTTTAACGTCGTTTGCTGTTTTATTTACTCTTTTAAAATTAAAAGATTTTAATTGACGTTGTTATTCATGTAATTATTATTGATGAAGATTTTGCCCTAATTAACCTTCTTTCTTTTCCGCTGCTTTATTTCTATGTCGTGAAAAAAGATGGTGTTTTGAAAGACAATTTTTTTTTCAAAACTTTTTTAAACTAATAAGTTTTAGTGCATGCATAAAAATTCAAGCTTAAAATTTTTGAAATGCATTGCTTGGGCCCACGAGGAATTGGATATTACATTAAATTTACCGTAAAATGGGGCTATTTGAGCCTCCAGGGGCTACTTGAACCCATGAGAAAAAAAGTGTTTTAAATCCGTCCTGGTCCTATGTAACTCAATGTATAGACTTAAAAAGCTTTCTCCATGGCAGATAGCAGTACTAGGTAGAGGCTGGAACATGAAACAAAGTTTCTGCTCCTCCCACCTTTTTCTGATTGAGGTTATAATTGCAAGTTGTCTAAACAACTGTTTTTTGTGTCTACAAACTTTCACGTGTAAGTTCATTGAAACATCTGATATCATCAAGGTCAAAGTAGTTTTATGTTTGCATTCTATTTCTTAATAAAATAACAGTGTTTTGAGGTTATAGCTATATAATTAACACAGTGACTAATATAAGTTAGTAAAAGTGCACTGGTTGCCTTAAAATGGGGCTACTTGAACCCAGCGTTCAAACAGCCCCAGACCACATTTCATCACTAAATTATGTTAAGAAAGGTTTAATATCTTTTAAAATAAAGAGGTTAGCTACTATTTATACCCTTTGTTTGCAGATCTGGGGATCAAAAGGGCCCTAAAGTAAAAGAGAACCCCCTGAAGTAGGAAATAATGCGGATTATTTAGAGGAAAAATTACAATTGTGTCGAGATTCAACTAATTCCGGAGAAATGTCTTAGAGAGTGGCAACAGCCCATTTTGACTTGAGTATATCAACTCTAAAATGGGAATTAAAAGATCGTTCACAAAACAAGCCTGGTAGTATTTAGTCCTGTAGTATTTAGTAGCTAGGAAGAGCAGGTATTAAATAATCCTATCAGAGAAAAAATCCATCCGAACCAGTAAATTGAGGGTTTTTCTTTCTTTCTAATGTTTAAATAACGAGCATTTCAATTGGTTTTAGCTGTAGTTAGATTATATTTCTATTTGAGAAATTGTATTTGCCTAAAAATATGTTTTTATGTATACGTTGGTTTTATATTTAGTTTATATAAATAATTTGCAATTTATATAAATAGTTCGCTCACTAGAAGGTACGTTTTGAGTATATTTTTCAAAATCATTGGTCCATTGGTGGTACTACCACCTGTTTTACACCTTTTTCTGATGGATTTGCTGAGTGGGTTCAAGTAGCCCCATCGCGGGGCTGCTTGAACCCAATTTTTAAAAATAGAAAAAAAATAAAAAGAGTTAAAATTGTTGTTTAAAAAAGGCTTAAGGTGGTAGCAGAACGTTTGAAAAGTGTTAAAAACCAGGTTATCAGTTCACAATTTTGGTTTAACAAAGCATTCAGTGTAAAACTCGCAAAAAGTATGAAATTTCAGGTCCAAGTAGCCCCAGTTTACGGTACAGAAAGTTTTGAAGCAAGAAAAAGATATCTATAGATTTTTGTTTTTTAGATTAGACTTTTATTAGATAATTAAATCATTTTCACTGCCAAACAAAAAACTACAACGCAGTAAAAATTCCTTCCATTAGCTTTTAGATTACACGGTTGTTTGTTGATTGAAATTACTTACTTTAATGTAATACTGTACTATTATCTGCAATTGACAAGCATGACTTGGGGTGAACCTAACCTGATGGCAGCGTCGTAATGCTGTGATTAGGATCTGTGTAACTTTCACAAAGCTGCCAGATTAGGTTTACCCTAGAGCCATTTCACCATTTTGGACGAATACAGAGTCCGTAACATGATACTTTTCTTGCCTTAAGTATTTAATTTACTGTTTGATTAGCACGTTATTTTAATTTGAATTTGTGTGTTGGAAAGACAAACTCAAATGAAAATAGTTTGTTAATCAAACAGTAAATTAAATAGTTATGGGGGGAAAAAGTCATGTTGGACTCTATATGTTCAAAATACTGTGAAATAGAGCCCCGCTTCTTGAACCTGCCCATTTTGTGCGTAATTCACAACAAAACGGAAGCGCAGGCAGTTTTTACAGCAAGTAAATAAATGAGTACTTTAATGAATCGTTCAAGGGTAAAGGAAACGAAGGAAATGTTTTTTGTTGTGCCACAATTTGCGCAAGGCCCAAGTCAAAGACCTTATTATACTTCATTATCGACAGAGTTTTTAAAATTGCAAAATATGTTTCCTTTGTTTAGCCACTGCGACATCGTTGACTTTACTGAACGAGTGACCACTTGAGGATTTTCATTGGCAAAGGCAAAAGTGAAATTCCTAATACAGTAGAACTTCAATTATCCGAACTCCAGCTATCCGAATCGCTTTAATCAAAAAAATAAATAAATAAATAAATAAATAAATAAATATAAATAAATAAATAAATAAATTTAAAAAAAATAAGAATAAGAATAATAAAAAAAATAAGGTTGCTGCACTTGCTGCGATTCGCAAAATAATGATTCTGACGATGCATGGTATTATCCTTCCCTCCGCAAAGCTTTTCAAACAGCTTACTTTGGCCAAGATGTTCAGTAAGACTTTCATTTACAGTACTGAATGTACATAGTAAATACTGTACTAATGTACAGCACTTGTTAGTACACTTGCATGAAAAGCGTTACTTTTCAATTTGATCACTTAAAAGCTATTTTCTTTAGAAATAATTTGTTTCTCTCATTTTCATAATGAATACAATAAGTGATTAAAAACAGACCCTTTCTTCAGAAAAATCCAATTATACGAATTTTTTAATTTCCGACTGAAGTCCTGTCCCAATTGATTCGCATATTTGGAGTTCTACTGTATGTACATTATGAGTTTTAACCCAGCTTTTTCAACGTTGATGGGAAAATCAGAAAGGCATGGTAAAGCTTGACCGCGAAGAGAAGGCGGATGACCTTGAAACGAAACCTCATTTTGTATCATTTGTAATAGGTAGAATCAGCCATAAAGCACCTAAAAGTAAGAGTCGTTCTCACGGATCCTATCTATTACAAAATAATAACAATCAACCTATTACAAACGATACAAATGATGCTTTTGCTTTAAGGTCACCCCGCCTTCTCTTCGTGGTCAAGCTATATAAGAGTTTTAATAGTAGAACAGGAAAAAGATCTATGTAAGAGGTCTAAGTTGAAAGGTAATCGCGTAAATACCATACTTATATGAATCTTTATTATGCGAAAGACAAGAAAAAGCAAGTCGAATAAACGGATGAATATGACATGTTGTCTATGCAGTTCCGTTATTTGTCTATTAATGCATGCGCTGGTCCGTATAATTACCGGCGCCATTGATTTATTCATTAATTTTTAAGCGATGAGAAAGTTTCGCTTGTGTAGATATGTTGTTATTGTTGTCGTGTGCCAGCTAGGCTGGCAATTTGGGCTGCGCTGCTTCACTTTTCCAACTGCACCGTAATTTGGTGTGAAGTTCGACTTCTACATCACACACACGCCATAAGGACCCGTTTATAGGGTAGGCAGTCATTCACAACACAACAACACATTTACACAAAGAAAGGACAAGAGAGGGAAAGTACGTCCATGCCCGATCCGGGATTCGAACCCGGTCCTTCCTGTCGGAGTCAGACTTCTCTGACCACTAGACAAGGCAGACGGCGCCTGTGTAGATATGTGCTATATAAATGGCTGTGTAGACATGTGCCGTGTGAATGGCTGTGTTGTGTACACATTAGGGGCAAATTCGTGTATTTTTTAGGACTGGAACGCCAATGAAAATTTTAATCCTGGAATCATGATCAACTTTATATGTGTGGCGTAAACTCAGAGAGCACATAATGTGAGGGGAGTGTGAAGTGTCACTCCGACTTTATATATTAAAGTAGCAAAAATACCCGGCGTTGCCCGGGAACGGCAACTGATTGTAGAAGTAGCGATGAACAAGTAGAAGAATGAGAACAAGTAGAGTAGAACTGAAAGTAGCGATTGAGAAACAATCGCTACTTTCTTTTGTTTTCTGTCTTAACTGAAAGAACTCAAAACTCACCGCTTTGACGTGATTAAAAATTGAGCTTCTTCCTTACCCATAAAAGTAAAACAGCAACAAGTATAAAGAACGAACGGGTATTCATTTAGAAACGAAAGCGCAAATTGAAGCATAAATAAAATTTGAAGAATTTCTAAATAGTCCAGTCAATAGGTAGAAAAAAACGGGCTTGCCTTACAAAAAATGGGGTCAAAGATTTTATTTTTTAAATTTGTGTATACTAGTGCCAATATGAAAAAACCAAGTTATCCAACACGAAAGACCTCGGGAGAAGTTTTGGGGGCCGAAAACCCCCAAAAATTTGTGACTTTTTGTAGTATTTTCAAAATATCTCAAAAATAGTTAAAATTACCAAAAAAATTCCAATGCAAATGTTAAAGAGGATTAAATTTCCTTCAACTTTTGTCATTACAACATTTTTGTAGCATGGAAAGCAAGCGAGTTACAGCTTCTTGAAAGTCACACTTTTTCTGAACCCCCTCAGCGAAGTGCGTGAAAGCGCATCGGATAACGGAGGAAAAAAGGAGAAACGCCGGCAGTTTGACCTTGGAAATCATTTGTCTTTCACAGCTAAGGGTAAATGCCTCCGTTCCCTTTAACTTAAACAAAACACCCCCATTCCATCCCCCCTTTTTTTTCTCCAAATGAGATGAATCGACTCAATAGCTACTCATGTTGGTCATTTCAGGGTTTGAGCTAGAGTATGTTTTATCAATTTGTGTGTTCTGTATTACAATTTTTTTTCCTAGAAATGATTACGCCTGACCAATGTGTTTTCATTATTATTATTATTATTATTATTATTATTATTATTTGCGAAATCAGTTCGCATGAATGCGAAATACCGATTGTGAAGGAGAAGGGAATAGAAAATCTTCAAAGATGCAGCGCAAAACGGCAAAATGAAGAACATCAGCATTTTTTGAAGTTTTTAAAAGAAGTGACAATTCACACTGCCTGTCACAAATGCTATATCAATGAGCAATCAAACTCTTCCCTTGAAGTAATGGTTGAACCTAACATGTTAACTAAATTCCTCAAGAAAGATTTCTGGCAAATTATAACAAGAATTGTCTTATTCAACTTCTTGAGACATATTTCGAAGAGTGGCATTGAAGACAGGCAGACTCAAGTAGATGCCGACTTACTTACTGCTCTTTCAAAGGCAAAAGAAATTGAAAAGGTTGTTATAGTGGGCGAGAGGATATAGATCTGTTGGTGCTGATGACAACTTTAGGACAGCCTTTCAGCAACTTGTTCTTTTTAAAACCTGGAAGAGGGGAATGCTTGTGATTTGTTTTTTTCCCTCACTAATTCTTTTAAGTTTGACCCCAGCAATATTCTTTTCATCCATGCGTCTAGTAGGTGTGATACGACTTCGACAATCTTTGGTCAAGGCAAAATTAAGTTCTACAAAATAGTCAAAAAAAAAAAAAAAAAAAAAAACTCCTGAAATTGAGGAAGCTATTGAAGTATTTATGGACCCAATCTGTCATCATGATGCCTTAGCTACAGCTGGAGAAAACATTTTGCAAATATTATATACAGGTGACGTAAAGTATTTGAACCTATCTTTGGATACTTTGCAATTTAATCTTTTTATAAAACTAGTATACAGGGCTAAGATAAATCTTGCAGGGCTACCTCCAACGTGCGGGGGGGGGGGGGGGATGCTGGACGTTATCACTCATATCGGTTCTACCACCAAATTCAAAGTTGGTTGGGCAACATAATTGATCCAGAGAAATGGGGTTGGGAACGCAGAACACAAGGTCTAATGCATGTTGACACGAAAAGAGATTCAGTTACTCAGAATCTTTTGAAGATTGTACCTTGTACCTGCAAGAAAAATTGTACAGGAGCCTGTTCTTGTCACAAGGCAGGTTTAAAATGCTCCAGCACGTGCAAACACTGCTGTGGCACAAATTGTGAAAATATTGCAGAAATTTCATCTTTGGATGAGACTGCTGAAGAAGATGATTTGTTCCAGGAGCTTTTGGAATTACCGCAACAAGGAGATGAACAATTAAAGGACCAAAGCTTCTTTCTACCCCCTACAGATTCTGAACCGGGAGAACCTTGACCTTCAAAACGGCTTCGAAAAATATAAACAGCGTATTTGTTGTCCTTTCTCTATTTGCTTTAAGGTTGAATGAATCTCTCTGTAATTTAAATGTATGTATTAAGCTTCTACAGTTGGATTTTCATTTTGAAAGGTAATTCTTTTGGGTTTTTCATGCCTCAGAAAGTCAGTTTCTGCAGAATTTTTTCAAAGTGTTCATTACGTATTACTATTGTACCTTTATTTATGCATTATTATGTCTATTGTTTGCTTATTATCATCCTAATATTTATTCATTCACATTTATATTCGAATATTGCATTTTCGCTTGTAATAGAATTGATGGTACGAATTATGTGCTTTAAATGAATGAGAAGATTATGTAATTCAATTACAAACTTTAATATAAATCATATGTTATTGGAGACTGACTGAAGATTATTCTTTTGTCAGACTAGAAATATTAGTTCGTGAGCGGTGGGGAGGGCTTATTATTATTATTGTATCAGAGCATAGGATGCAAGTTTGTGTTGATTGTTTGCTTATTAGCTACCTAATATTCATTCCTTCACATTAATATTTAAAAATCGCATCTTTGTTTGCAATAATTAGACTAGAATGTACGAATTATATCCCTCAAATGAATGTATATATTGCGTAATCCAGTTACAAATAGCAATATATCATCTATTATTGGAGTCTGATGAAGACTACCTCTGTCAGATTAGAAAAGTTAGTTCGTGAGCAGTGGGGAAGGTTTTTTTTTATTATTGCATCGTCATATGTGCTTTAAATGAATGTGTATATATGTATTTCAGTTTCATAATACATCGTTTGTTTTTGGCGTCTAGTGGGAACTAATCTATCAGCCAGAATTGCTACTCTGTGTCCAGCGGGGGGGGGGGGGGGTGAGCAAGAAACTCAAACTACTCTAACTGTCGATAAACTCTCTGAAACTAAAGTTTCTATTCAAGTTCTAATAATTATGACGCCTTGTTTTCCGTGTGAAAGCTTTTTTTTTTTCGGAGTGGAGGAAAACTGCCTATTTTCAAAGAGCTATAGCAAGCTTGTTATTTGTGCTACAAAAAAGTTGTGAATACAAAAGTTGTAGGAAATTTTATGTTCTTTAAACTTTACATTTAAAACTTTTTTCTAAGTTGAACCATTTCGGAGATATTTTGGAAAAAACAAAAAAAGTCATAAATTTTTGTGGTTTTTCGGCCCCCCAAAAGTTCTCCCGGGGGCTTTCGTGTTGGATAACTTGGTTTTTCCATGTCGGCACCAATGTGTACAAATTAAAAAAATAAAATCTTTGACCCCATTTTTTGCAAGGTAAAATGTATCTATTGACTGGACTAAAAATATATCTAACAAAAACAAAGATCACTAAAAAAACCCGTGCGCCTTATTTAATTAAATAGTAAACGAACACACACAAAAAGAAAAAAAAAATGCTCTCTGCTATGTTTCCCTAAGTGTGCTAAAAATGAGTTTCCAAATGTTTAAATGATTTTAGACTCATGTTTGCTCCGGAGAAGCATTGATTCAAAATTTGCATTATGATTACTTTTAATATTGCTGTTGCAAGGCAACGAATTTTTTAAAACAATGGGTTTAATTTTTAATCATTTGATGTGGAAATTACATGACATTTACTGTTTTCGATCACGACGTTTTTTAAACTAAGTTTTTTTAGCAATAAATTACAGCCTAAGTTGTTCCCTGATAATGTAGCTATCTATGGTGAAAAAAATGGTTAAAATCCGTCCAGTAGTTTAGAAGTTTACCCCGGACATCCGGACAGAGGTAGCCCTTTATGTATAAAGATGAATTTATAATAGTGAAAACGAGTGGCAATGAAGAGTATTTCCACAGCAATAGAAAAATAATAATTATAATAATAATTTAAAAAAAAATAAAATGTTTCACTTTATTTTCTCTATTTCTTAAAAAACGAGCTGAATCACATGACTTCTTTTTACGTCAATTTAATGATAATAGCGCCTTGGAGTAAGTAAGGAAACTAAATATTTTCACCCCTAGTTTCTTGCAAACCACCGAAGCAAAAAAAACGTTTTACACAGATTTATTTCCCCATTATTGGCAGTTTTAATGTGATTCAGAGGTTAACTCTTGAAATATAACCAATACTGGCCGAATTAAAACCAGATTTAAAATTTTAAGAAAACAAAATCGCCAAATTTATCGCCAAGTTGGCGACAAAACTTGGCGGCCAAAAGCTTGGCGATACATCGCTAAGTGTTTGACAAATTATGACACCACTTGAGTTAGAATTGAAATTAACACCCCAAAAAAAGTGTAAAAGACCCCCTTAGAAACATCCCAATGCAAACAAAAGGAACGGTGCACAGACCCCACTAGGAGCCTACGTACCAAATTTCAACTTTCTAGGACATACTGCTGTTGAGTTTCTGCGAGATATATACGCACATACTCATATACGTACATTCGCACATACGGACGTCGTCACGAGAAAACTCACTGTAATTAACTTGGAGATCGTCAAAATGGATATGTCGGGTGTCTGTACGTTCCTAGGCATATATCCACATGTGGGTCGGGGGCGAAAAAAAAAAAAAAAAAAAAACAAAAACAAAAACATTCAATAGGGGGGGTGAACAAAATGGAAATTAAGGCCGATTTTTGAGGTGAAATTTTTTTGCGAATACAATGTTTCCTTTTTTGTAAAAGGAAGTAAAAAGTAAGGTTAAAGAAATTGTGAAAGGAAGTCTGTGGCGGGTCTGCGTCCAGGACTGCGTTCTGCAGCCTTGAAATTTTGTACAAAATTACTTCGAGAACTGGGAGTTTGCACCTGGGGTTTTAAAAACAAAAATTCGAATTAGTTTTTTTGCAAATTCATTTTTTAAGCTAAAATCAAGGGCGCCCGCCCATGTGCAAAATTTTAAGGGGGGGGGGGCGCAAAAATTTTCCCCATGGTTTAGCAGAATATTTTCTCCATGGAAACCGACTTCAGTGCAGATTAGAGATATTAAAAACGTGACATTTTTAATAACTTATTCATTAATGGCTGGAAAAGAAATTGTCATGCTTTTCTGCAAATAAAAAAGCACTAAAAGCAAGGAAGTTCTCATTTCTAAAGGGGGGCTTGAGATCCCTCTTGCCCCCCCTATATGGGCGCCTTTGGCTAAAATTTCACACAAATTGCCTATTAAAGGGA
The DNA here is from genome assembly GCF_026930045.1 of Uloborus diversus. Taxonomy (NCBI): domain Eukaryota; kingdom Metazoa; phylum Arthropoda; class Arachnida; order Araneae; family Uloboridae; genus Uloborus; species Uloborus diversus. The sequence goes on from NW_026557742.1 coordinate 41,917, forward strand.
TGTTTCGTTCGAAAGAAAATTATTTTTCTGCGTCAAAAAAAGCTTGTCAAAATTTTCTCAATTAATTAGAACAAAAGATATAAGAGTTTATGTTAAAGCAAAAAGTCTTAGGCTCTGAGCGAAAGAGCAAAATATATTACTAGAGATCATGAAACTCAAAGTGACTTTTCAATCGTACGTACAAAATTGCCGTTTTTGCAAAGTTCAGGAGCCCCTCAGAATTTATAGCTGTGCAAGTTGATACAAGTTAGTTCGGTACCCCGGGAAAGAGGTGCTCTTCAAAGAATCCCCCCCCCCCCCCCCCCCCCAAATTCCTCGGTTATGCATATTTCTTTTGTTTGTGCGTCACCTCGGTCGGTATTAACTCATAAAAGCTCTTCTTCCAGTGAGTTCTGAATTGTGTGAGTTTAATAACTTTACTTCGGGATAGAGATCTGGAACCAATCGCATAAAATGTCTCCAGTGGCCCAAGCTCCATTATTATCATGCCAAAATGCAGTTGATTACGCGTAATCTGCAATCTTTAGGGGAGTTTGGATTTTGAAAGAGAGGAAAATTGTATCTGTTTGCATTGCCGCATCCGCGTAAAACCGAAACTCAGCTGCGTAAAATAAAATAAAGGTGTCAAATCTAAACCGCGTATAATCGAAACCGCGTAAAATAAATCCGCGTAAAACGAGGGTCTACTGTATTTATTTCTGTTTGTGAAAAATTTATTATTAAAATATGATTTGCTCTCATATACAGGAATTATTGGAAATGTAAAAGAATTAGAGCTTTTTTGTGAATACTAGTTTACCGTAAGAAAGGTGCATCAGTGACTGGTGGAGTTTAAGTGGGATGTGAAGAATTAAAATCGTAAAACGGTTATCTCTCACGTAAGAGACATTGAAAAAGTAAAAAGAATATATATATAAAATGGAGATATATTGGAATTTAAAATATATAAATTCTTTCTCAGTATATCGCCTAGTTGATAAAGAAAAATGATCTAAAAACTAACAACAATAACAAAAAAATAAATAACATAATTATCCCTAACCTGCGATTTGTAAATGAATGGAGTCAACGTGTACTTAAGAACATTATGATACAAGCGCAAATCCATGTGTTTTGTGAACAATAATAACAAAGTAAAAGTGTACCTATCAAAGCGATACAAACATTTGAATGAAATCATTGACCGTATTACATAAATTGTAAACACTAATACATTGTTTTCGGACATTGTGGACACAATAAGTTCATTCAACACATGAATAAAGACATTTTCTCCTTCCCATTCATTTCACTACGCACTTTTCTATTCCCGGGATGGCAACTGTGACCAATGTTGAAAGGAAACGAAGTCGAATTTGCATCCGCCAATTACAATGCGCTCTCTCTCTTTATGTAATTTGCTACGAATAATCAGGAAGAACGTTTTGAACGTCCCTTAATGTGTCAATTCCGTTACTCACGAAATAAAGAAGAATATTTCCTTAAATAAGAGAATTATGAGTCAAAAATGTATTGTAATCTGAAGAGATTTTTATTTCAGAGTTATACTTGTATTCTTTTGAAGTAATGGCGCTATTAAAAAAAAACTTTCTACAGTTTAAAAAAAAAAATAAATCCGAAACGTGTTCCTGGAAAAAACGGACAACTAATGTGCCTAATTTCTGCCAATAACATAAACTAGTAAAGTTTCCCGCTAAAAGTTAGTAAACTTTTTGAAATTAACCTGGAACCTTTCTGAAAAATTCATAAACCTTCCCAATCAAATCCAGTTAAGCATCTGAATTAACTCGGGAATCTTGTGTGAACAGGGCCTGATTACCGCACAGGCCTACTACCCCTGGGCCTGGGGCCCTCTCTTCCTAAGGGGCCCCGAATTACTTAAAGAATTTTGCATAACATTAAAACTAAACAAAAAAATATCACATTTTTAAAATAATAGCCTTCAGGGGGCCTCAAAATTATTGTGGGCCTTGGGCCTCACTTTTAGTTAGTCGGGCTCTGTGTGTGAAAACATATATGTGTGTAGCTTGGCATCTTTCCAATATGCCAGGAAAGCTCCTTAAGCAAATATGGCCAAAGCTAAGACGGAATTGCAAGCAACTCCATCGAAGCTACAATATCTGGCAATATACTGCAGTTTGCCCTTGATTGGGTCTCAGTCAATCCAGAGGGGGCCGTATCTAAGCTGAAGGAGAAAAACCTAATAAAGAAGCCTAACATATTTTTATACTGGTAACTGAAAATGGTTTTCACCACAATGTAAAACTGGCATTTATGGAGCTTGTTGCGATTCAGAAAACTTTTTCGCAAAAAAAAAAAAAAAAAAAAAAAACTTGTTTTTCACAGGAAACTGGTGTAGGTGTAAACCTCTGAAATCCGGATCCGGTAACTTTTTTTTTTTTTTTGTCCAGAAGTAACCATTGAAGTTTTGGAATTTCTTACGGTGTGCGTTTGTAATATTTCATGGTTTTCAAGCATTTACAGCTTAAAGCGCCCACCTAGAATGGGTCAAGGCGCAGGACTGCGCCATTGAATTTTTTACCGGAGGAGGGGAGGGTTTAAAGAGTATTTTTCCCTTTTTCTGGGGCTCTTGCTTTGGGGGGGGGGGGGGTCTTTGTGATATTTAGGGGGATGCACCCTTGCTCTTAGGGGGAAGGCAGGGTGAGCACCCCTGGCATATAAACGCTTGCCCAAATCTGAATACAATTGTTTGTTGATGTAATTAGGGGCCAGATTAAGGCACAGGCGCCGTGCGTTAACTCTGCCCATTTTCCACTGCGAGTTAAGCGTTTTAAGTAGTAAATTTCGATAATAGACGAAAATACGAATTTCTGTTTTTTTTTTTTTATTCAAAAATAACTCAAATAACTTAAAAACAGTGCCTGAAAAAAAAAGCACCTTAAATACTCTTTTTGGGTTAAATGTTGAAACGCACACTGCTTTGTTAATTGTAGAATTGTGATAATCGCATGCGTCAGACAGGAGGAAATCCTTTCACTGCAGGAAAGAAGATAAAGCTCTCGGGTAATTCGCACACACGCCCACAATCAGTAGAATGCAGAATTCCCGGCCGCGAACATCGTGCCATGGTTTTCTCCAGTGCGCCGATGGATTTCACGCGAGATAGTTCTGTAGTGGTCAAGGTTTAGAAGTGACTCAGTTTCTTTTTCTAATAAGCGAAAGGTAAGGATAAGTACTTTTCTTAAGAAAGAGGAAAATTGCTGGAAAAAGAAATATTATAAGAATAAGAAATATTTTTTTCTTTCTTCTTCCTTTTTTTTAAAAAGAAATGTGAAGAATGTTTATTTTTTAAAGCTGCATGTGATGTAATTTTAATATGAGATATAATTTGAAGTTCGAAATTAATGTTGCATTTTTATCTCGTGTAAAATATGTGTAAAAGAATGTATTTTGTGAAAAAGAACAAATTCTAATTGAAAAAAAAAATATTATTTTGAATTTTGACATCTTGAATTCAAATTATGTTTTTCGCAATCACGAGTGTGTGTGTGTGTGTATGTAAGCATGTGTGTTTGTGTCCAGGCATTAGTGTATGGGTAGTTGTGTGTATGTGTTTGTGTGTCTGTATGCATGTGTGTATGTGTTTGTATGTCTGTATGCATGCGTGAGTATGTGTTTGTGTGTGTGTATGTGTAGATGTCTGTATGTATGCGTGTGTTGTATGTGTTTGTGTGTGTAGGTGTATGTATGTATACATGTGTGTGTGTGTGTGTATGTATGCGCGTGTGTGTGTAAGTGTAGGATATGGACGCAACCTCGAGACGGCTTTCGCTAGAGGAGCAGCATCGTGAGGGGCCGGTCGACGGTGAAGCTGCAGAGAGTGCTGGCGAGAAAATAAAATCATAGGAACGCCAAAAACAGTCAAATGAAAACAATAAGTAATCGTGATTGCTCAAAAAAAAAAAAAAAACAACCAACCTTTTCTGAGCACATCAATAGTTCAGTATGTTACAAATTATTGAAGGATTATTCTCTTCCGTTAGTAATTAGCATTGAAAAAATATAAGGATAGCTTTCGATATTCGAGTATTCGTACAACGATTGTTATTAATTGCTATTTCTAAAAAGAAATGCAAATTCAAATTGCAGGTTTTCAATTTACAAAGGAAATTTCTGAAAACGTATCGTCCACGTAATTATATCCTAAAGTATATTATTTCACCACATCGATCATGGAAATTTTAGCACGATGCATTGCAAAAAAGGTTTTCCCTTTCGAGATGTAAAAACTAAAACTCAAGGTGACACAGTAAACAATGTGTTATGACGTTCAAAATTCGCACGAGTGAGAAGAAATTGCTGCCCATCATTAAACTGTCATTTGAATACCATTCGAAAGACAGTTGTCCATTCCAACATTCAGCCGTTCCGCCCTTAATAGCCCATTATTTAAAAAACGGCATTAAGAAACCTTGAACATGTACTGCTTCAAAGAAATTACGGCAACCATATTTTTATTTATTGATTTTTAAAAAAAAGTCCGTATGCAATTAAGAATGCCATGAATTTTCTGACATTTCTTTTTTGCATTATTGTATTCAAGTCGGTGGAATCAAGAAAAAAATTGAAAATTGTGGGGGAATGTGGGGCAAATTGAAATAGTTTAAATGACTGAGCTTTTTGGAAATGATAAAAATGAAAATTTGTTTTGAAAATTACAGTACATAAAGAAAGAACATTGTATTTTTCATAAAACTTGCATTTCTACATTATTTTTTGACTTTTGGCAGAAAATTTGTCCCATCAAAGGGGAGAAAAAACAGTGGAAAATTTGCACTTTTTTTATGGGACAAAAAGGAAGACAAATTATTTTTTTAGTGAAATATTTTCTCTTCGATTATAAAATGAATTTTTGATCAAATGAATCAGAAAATTTAAGGTTTATGAATGGAAAGATGCTGGAAAAAAAAAAAAAAAAACGAAAAATTAAGTAAATAAATTAATTCATATATGAAGAAAAATAAATGAGTGAATAAAAGAGTGAATGCATAAGGGAATGAATAGCTAAATAAGTGAATTAATAAATGAAGGGATTGTTTAATAAATAAATACGTAAGTAATTTAGTAAATGATTGAATGAGTGAAGGAAATAAAATATTCCACTTTGCTCCGCATGTACTTATCTAATAATGTAAAACATTCAAAATACAAATAAGGTTAATATTAACTAAATAGGTACTACGTCGAATATTAGGTCTAAATAAATATTTTAAATGTTTATAATAAGAATCATTTATTATTTTTTACTACAAAATATTACAACATGACTCAACTTTTGAAAATTGCCTTTCTTATATGCTTTTATCGTCAGAGGTATTTTTTTCCTGACTGGAGTAGACTTCATGTGCTACTACGTAGTTAAAATATTAGCAGATAGGTGGCGCGAAAAACGAAAATATTTCACCATTTCACTGTGCCCTGCTATTTTACTTTTCCCCATATTCCCATACAATCTAAGTATGCAACAAAGCAACCGGTATTTTCCAAATGCACAATTTAAAGCAAAAATTAGAAGCAAAAGTAAGAGAATGCGAAATGCTAAAACATTTTACATAATTTCCGGCGCATAGAAGTTGTTTAAATTCAGAAAACAGTTACCTCTGAAGATCAATTAGAACTTTCTCACGGCATTCTACTTGATCTTTATTACAGGTGTATCTGCTTAATGTGATCACATTGGGACACAAAGATTTTGAAAACAAAAAACGAATCTCCAAACTAGATCAATTTACCTGTTTAAGCCACACATAGCATCAAAATAAAATGAATGAATCTACCCTATATTTATGTACTGTATGCTTCCGTCAAAAATACAAATTTTACTTAATTTTAAAGCACCATTTATTGCTGATTGTAGTAGATAATTTTTCAGACGCTTATTTGAAATTGTTGGTAATCATGTTTTTTTTTTTTTTTTTTAATCATTAGAGGCGTCTTGTACACTACGCCTCAACCATTGAGAAGGAATAAAAGGTGATGAGTGTGAAGTCTTCAATTCTTGAAGTAAGGATCCCAAGTCACATGATATATTTGAAACTAAGGTGTTGGAAGAAATCAGGTTTCTTCCACTCGTTTTACGTAAAATGTGTCTCCCATTTGTCGAAGTTGAACCATGTGACTTGAGATCTTTGCCTCAGCCAATGATTGGACTTGCTCCCTCCAGTTCCTGATCTGAGCTCTCAACCTTTTCAATGCATTCCCCACTTCAGCATTTGTGAGAAGTGGCACAACATTTAAGGCTTTCTTCATCCGACTCATCAGCTTTATCATCCGTTTAATTTTCTATCACAGTCGGGGAAACGTTTGATTATATGGATGTTAAAGCTCCAGTGATATTTTGACCAATTTCTATTCATGACTCGAACTCCTCAGATGCCATATCTGAAGGATTTTCTATCAATTTTTAGTTTCCAGGTGATTTTTTTTTTTGCTAAATCTTGATTAGGCGAAGCAGTTTCCGATCGTTTCAACAGAAACCCGATTCAAAAACTGATAACATTAAATGATGTAACGATCAATTTCATCGATCATTAAGGGGTTATTTTAAAAAAAATGAATGGAAAAACTCGGTGCCAAGTGATTTTGACAACAATAGGAGATTGATAAAGCTAAGTGCGATCACATTTCGTGGAAACTGCTGTTTTTAAATATACAGGGTGACCGAAAAGTCCTTGACACATTTTAAAATTCATTAAAAGCAACAAATTGGCGAATCAATAAGCGGTTTGCGCCATAATAATTCACAGGTTCAAGATTTTTTTTTTTGACATCGTAAAAAAAAAGAAAGAGAAAATAAAAAAGTGTAATTATAAGTAGGGGAAACTAGGGAGGTTTGACCCATAAGAAGACTTGAGCCATGGGGATTTTTTCCATGAAAATTATACTTACGGAAACCTTTTAGATATATTATTGGTTGACCAATCACACAACAGAATTTTGCAGGGCGAAACTATTCATAAATTATCAATGGTTTTCAAGAAATTTAATGTTAAATGATTCTGCACCTTTCAAGTAAATTTGGAAGATTTTGGAATTTGTTGAGTTTTAACCTCCAGTTTTGAGGGAAATAAATCTTAAAAGTATACATGTTTTAGTCACCTTTCTAGCTATATATTGAAATGCAGTCGTTTTATATAACTTTAATTTAAGTTGCTAAAAAATTAAGGTAAACAAAAGAAAGCTACCTAGGCAGCTTTGACCCATGCTAACTAGGAGGACTTGGCCCGAAGAATAATTTGATGTTTTTCAATGAATTTTTGTTTATTAATAGCTAAAACATTGTGATTTAGGCGCAATGATTTTATTTTATTTAAGTAATATCTGTAGTATTGTAAATATGAAGGCCTGTTTTTTTATTTATTTATTTTTTATTATTATTATTAGTACTTAATGAATATCTAAAATATTTTGGTCTAATAAACTGTTTTTATTTGATAAATAACTGAAATGCTAGTAATTTTAAACCTAATGAATTGTTACTTATTAAAATAGCTGAAATATTGTTTAGGTCTGAGCTGATAAAGTTTTGAATTAGATTTCTGCTTTTCTGCCAATGTAGAGTAAGATTAATTTTTAAAAAATGTGTAACACTTCACCTAAAGAGTGGACATTTTTTTCATTCACTTCAAGTATTACTTATTGGATCAAAAAAAAAAAAAACATTAAACCTGCGTTTTTGATTTCAGTATCTATGCGTTTTCTTACATTCATGAAGGTGGGTCATGTCTCTCTAAGTGTTGGGTCAAGTCTCCCTAGATCTAAGGACACTTGACCTATATGCAGACGTGAGAACTATAATTTTTTGTACCATTTGTATTTATATTTAAGCTATTACTTTTAGCCATAATATTGTGCAAAATGACAAACTATTTATGAGTATTTTTTATTTCGTTCTAACTATTTTACAAAAAAAAAAAAAAAAAAGGAAAATAAAAACTTAAAAATTGGGTCAAGTCTCCCTAGTTTCCCCTAATTTACAATGCCGGCTGGATCGTCACAGTAAGAAAAACAAATTCTTACTGTGACGATAGAGTGATTACTTACAGTTATATTTTTTCTTTTCTCCTTTTTTTACAATGTTAAAAAATTCTTGCACCTATGAAGTATTATGGTGCAAACCGCATATTGAAACGACGGTTTTGTGCTTTTCTATGAATTTTTAAAATGTGTCGAAAATTTTTTCGGACACCCTGTATATTTATAATACTTGGTCGAACCCCACGCTTCTTATTGCGGCGTCCCAGGGGGGCACGGCACCCAGTTTGGTAACCTCTGTTATAATCAATAGATTTTTTTAAAAGGCACAACTTTGCATTAGTTTTTGCATTAAAAGCAATATTAATCAGGTGTAAATGCACGATTACCAATAGAAAATACTTTTTCATTAGATAAAGCTGCATGGTTTAATCATATTTTTCTTCTTCTAGAATTCAAAATGACATTTCACTACTTCGTAGTTCTGTCTCTTTTGTGCTCACTGATGACAGTCAACAGTCAATGCATAAGTGCGAATGACATTGCAGTCAATGAGACTAATATCGGAGCAGCCACTCGCAATCTTCTAGATGGCAGCGCCCATTTCAGCTTCGACTTGTTCCGTACTCTACAGACAGACAACGCAGTTGACAAGCATCCCAGTGGAATGTTTTTCAGTCCATTCAGCATTTGGTCATCATTGATCGTCACTTACATGGGAGCAAAAGGTGTTACAGAAAACGAAATGAGAAGTGTTCTGGGCATTCATAATTTAGATAAATTTACTACTTGGGGTGCATTCAAAAGCATACAAAGCTTCGACCAATATCGACCAGAGTCCGGAAGTTTGTCTTCAGCAAATCGGGTTTACTTCCAAGAAAATACTCGTTTCAAAGACTGTATAGAAGAAATGATTCGAAGCGAGATCGCTTTCGTCGACTTTGAAAACAATCCCGAAGCTGCGAGAGAAGCGATTAATGCATGGGTTGAGAAAGAAACCAACGACAAAATTAAGGATCTAATTCCTTCCAACGGAATTAGTTCTCTCACTAAAATGATCATTGCCAATGCCATTTATTTCAAAGAATCTTGGCTCCAGCCTTTCAACGAGTTGAAGACAGCTCGTCGCCGATTCACAACAGCAGAGAGGAAAGAAATATTCGTAAACATGATGCAAACTAGAGGTAGATTTCTTTATGGAAAAAGCGAAGAATTGAACTGTTATGCTCTTGACCTTCCTTATACTGGCAACACCTTGAGCATGACCATTCTTCTACCGAAAAATCGCTACCGCGGAGTACGTGATCTAGCATACAATCTGACTCCTAACCGCCTACGAAATCTTTTAGCCGACATGTATCCAAGAGAGGTTGTGGCTTATGTCCCCAAGTTCAAAGTCGAAGATACATTTGAACTTTCATCAGTCCTCAACAAGATGGGGCTTCGATCCCTGTTTGATCCAAGACGAGTCGACTTGTCAGGATTCACTGGGCTAAGAGAGTTCACTGTCGACTCTGTCTTGCATAAGGCATTTGTTAATGTTGATGAAAAGGGAACAGAAGCTGCTGCTGCAACAGCTGTTATAACTTCACGAAGTGCAAGGCCTCTTGGACCAGCAACCTTCAACGCTGACTATCCATTCGTGTTCTTTATTCGTGATAGTATAAGTAATGTAATTCTCTTCATTGGAACCGTGCAAAACCCACCTGAAGTCGATAAAGAATGATTTTTTGTTCAGTAGAGATCATTACACATTTGAGGATGAACATCACCATTGTCTCGCATATCATTTTACATTTCTCAAAGTCATTTTAAACTACAGTATTATTCATTCGAAGTGCTTTTATGCGTGGACACTTTCCTATACTTTTGAGACTTTTACAACATTTGTAGCATACTAAATGTCATTTGAACGTGGGCAGCTGATGACGGAAAAAAAAAATATATATATAAATAAATAAAATCTCGGATTGCCAAAGAGAATAAAACTTTTTATGTAAATATTGCTTTATGTTAAATATTTCATGAATAACCCAGAATAATTATGAAATTGATTTCATATTCTTTAAAACAGCAATCTCGTACAATTTCTTTGAATTCATATTTGATGAAGGTTTGATTGTTTTTGTTTCACTTCCTCATTTACCCTTTGAGGACCATATGATTTGAAAACCATATAGCAGTTTCAAAAAAAATTTAACTTTTCTTTTTTTTTTTTTTTTGCTAATATTAAGATTCTGATGTCTTAATAACAAGAAAGTATATTAATAATTTATGAATTCAAAGAAATTTTACTCAATAATTCACAAAATAAATTTTGAAATTAAGCGACATATACACTATCACCAAAAGTATTGGGACACTTTCAAATATTCACATTATTGTGGATTTCTCAAGAAGTAAGAGGTTCATTGTTCTGTAACTTTTGTCACATAAAAAGTATGCTCCAGTTGTCATTTTTCAATAAAAAGTAAATCATGCATTTAGGGGACCAGCGACAAATTGAGAAAACAAAAAGTTATTTGATCATACTTCATCGTCAATAGCTGGGAATAAGATAAATTTCAGAAATACGTTTACGAACTATGTAGAATATATTTTTATACTTACGTGAAAGTATCACCTATATTCACGAAGATATAAGTATTTCTTTCAAAAATAAATTTTCTTTGAGGGATTTTGATTCATAACACGCAGGCTTTTCCTTCACCCCTTGCCAAACTTTCAGAATATTTAACAGCATACAAGAGGAACATATTACTAAAAATTAAAGTTTAAAAAAAAATGAAAATTTGATGAAAAATGAACGTTTAAAGCAATTAAGTTTTCTCTGCCCATGCAAAAAAGATAGCAATCTATAATCTTCATAATTATAAACATGAACAGTTCTTTTAATGCATAAAAAAATCCAGTTCAGTATCTTAAAAATTTAGAAAGATATTAGAAATCAAATGAGCCGATTTTCAGTAATTCTTGGATAGGCGACGAATCGTGAGGGATCGTTCGCAAATAAATTGTTTTTACAGAATTACACTGAACGATCGCAGCCAAGCCGGTTTCAAATTTGCAAATTTGCGAACGATTACAACTCGTCGCCTATCCAATATTCAGCTTACTCTTGAAATTAGGATACGTTCTCTAAATATTCAGTAATTTTTAAAGATTTATAAATACGTTATAATGTTTAGATAAGATATGATTTTATTTTATGGTGTATAAGAAAAACTGCAAATTTTTATTTTGTTCTGAACTGTAATTTGGGAGAAAAAGCAATATTGTAAGAGTCTGAAAATCTGTTACACACAGAGAAAGAGGGATCTATGTAGTTTTGCCTGTTGACGTTAAGATGGTATAATGCAGTGTAGTTAAATTTAGAGCAACACATTCTAAAAATGCAAAATTAATTTATACGTAAAAAATCAACTGGTTTCAGTCAATGATTTTTTTTTTTAATCACTTGATTTAAATCAACGAACCCTGCTTCCTATTTGTGCAATGTTTTGACACACTTTTTCCAGTTTTTCTTCATTGTAACATAAATTCGTTGTATATGGTGCAAACTGTTACATTTTGCATTATTTTGTTGTGCAAAAACTTCTTTTGCAATAGCATTTACTTCAAATCAGCCAATTTGGAACATATAAAACCAGAAGATTCTTCAAGCTTTTTCGTCTATAACGACCCAAAATATCTAGCTTTTTGAATCGCGCCCAAATTAGAAATAAACGTTCTGAAATGAAAGAAAGCAAATGAAAACGAGTAGATCGTTCTTGTCACCTCCTTTGCTTTAGCTTCTAATCAGTGGATGAAAGTAGCGATGCTACTGTAATTGTTACATTTTTTAGTAGTTTGTAATGTAGCGCAGTACTTAAAAAAGTAGTGTAGTGAGTAGTTCGATATAAAAAAAATAGTAGCTTGTAACGATTTCCGGAAAAAAATAAACTTAAAAAAAAAAATCAATTTTCAAACGAATTTGGCTGTCGAAAATTTTACACAAGTATACATCAGCGGATTCAATAATAAGTAAGACTCATAAAAAAATACGAGCATATCATTATGACGCCATACGTTCTATCTGTTTGACGCCATTATAATTTTCGTATTTCGCCAATATTTGTGTTGGATAGAGCTTGACTAACAAAAAAAAGTATATGAATTAGCGATAACCGTCAATTGAAAATCAAAAATGTTTCGCGAGGCATTAATTTTTGTAATTATGACGGGCAAGCGAAAATCGCGAAAATTAAAGTCTCGCGAAAAAGTACTTTTTACAGTATTCACCAAATAAAGAATCTACTGTAAATGTTATAGAACCGAATGATATTGGACTGCTCTCTGGCCGGCTTACTAAATATGAGCATTACAGTAAGAGTAGGCCTGCCAGACTTCTGAAATGTTCAACCGGGACACTGGAATGCGCCCCCTCCCCCCACACACACCAGCGTTGCTAATATTCAAAAGACTACACACTGTGGTTGATTTTTGGAGTGTTTTATAGGACAGTTTATTCTCAATGTAATGAAAAAACAGTTACTAATTATGAACCTAAAACAGAGATTGTAAAAAAAATGAGAAAAACAGATGAAATTTGAACACTTTACTTCTTAGATGTAAATATTTACAATTTATTTTAGAAAGAGAAAACACTTTGAATGAGGAATAAAAAGTTGGAACAATATTATTTAGATATACTTTTCATTTTATAGGCCTTCTTTAGACTGTTTTTTGGTTTTAGTCTTGAAAAAATCTTCAAAAGCTAATCTGGTATTAATTTCACAAATCAATGCTACAAATGATAAAGTAATTGTATTAATTAATCCTTCACAGTTTATTATTCATAGAACGTTTTGGTCATCATCAAATTTATCTTTTTCCGGGACGTGAACTAAACTGGCCGGGACACCGGGATTTTGTCTGAAAACCGAGACTGTACCGGTCAAACTGGGACGTCTGACAAGCCCAAGTAAGAGTTTGGTAACGGACATTTTTAGAATAAAAAGAAAAAAACTAATTTGAATTCTGAAATTTTGAATTTAAATTACGTTTTTCGCAATCACGAGTTTCGGCAGGACCCTACTCATTGCAGTTTTTGTTTCTAGAAACGCTTCTGTCCCCTCAAGCCTGCCCCTTCTCCTGGGTGGTTACGTGTGTATAGTTGTGTGTGTGCGCGCAGGCGTGTGCATGTGTACAGGGTGGCGACAGATCAGGGAGATCAGGGAAAAGTCAGGGAACTTTCTTAATCAGGGAAAAGTCAGGGAAATATCAGGGAATTTTGAAAAAATAACAAAAACTCAGGAAAAATTGATTTTATGAAGAAAAAAAAAATTTTTTTTTTTGCTTTACAAAATTAAGTATTCTAATTCCTACGCATTTTCTGCCAATTACCTGTTCAAAAAAAAAAAAAAAAAAGTAAAATTAATGAGGTGTGATTATACACTGCTGCATATTTGTGCATCTTTTTTCATCAACGTCAAAGTATTGAATCTTACTTATTAACCACAGGATGAACTTCCTAAGATTGCTTCTGTGTCTGTTTGGTTGTTTATTTTACCTAGCTTGAAATTTCCTTTTACGCTTTCAATGCTACGTAAAATAAACAACCATACAGGCAAAGAGGAAGCCTTCATTAATGCCTTAGCTCCTTTGCCTTTATTCCATTGTCTCGAAGTAATTAGCGTACTGTAATCACGATTTCAAGAAGAAATCTTTGGTTTTTGAATTAATACTATTAAAACTTAAAAATTATTACTTCTTTGCGTTTTTAATTTAATTGCTAAAATTGAACTTTCAATTAAAAAAATTTTGTTTTTTGCCGTTATATACTGTTTGTTGTCACCGCAGATTATAAAGGTTTTCTTTTCTTCAGACTTGAGTGATTCTTTAATTTTATAACCAAGTTGTATTCTTCTTTTATATATTTTGAAATCAACTAATTGCTTTTTTTTTTGTTCTTTTTTTCTTGCATTTCAAAGCTGTTTGTTACAAAAGCAATCTAAGATTTTTTTTCGTTGCATGATGAAATCATTTGAAATAGAGTTAACTTGTGTACTTAAGTAAATATCTTTAATTTTTTATTGTTAAAAATGCTGCATTCATTCATTATAACCTATGTTCTTGATTAGAGAAAAGCTCCTTATGAATGGATGTCAAATGGTTTCATCTGTTTTGCATAAATATGTCAATTAGTTATATAAGAATAACTACATTACTTCTAGTCTTTCACTATTACTTGTTATTCTTGCAACAATTATTATACTGTTTGAAAACTTAGTTCAAAATAATTTTAGTTACTTTTTAGCTCTAAGTTTCTTAAAATTCTTATGCTAAGTGGTTTCTGGAAGTAAAGTATTTTTTTTTTTTTAATTTTCTATAATTTTTCCATGTAGAAAAAATTTAATGTACTGTTTTGTAGGGGTTTTTTCCCCCCCAAAAAAATTGACTTGATATGTTTTTTTTTTAACCATTTTATTAAAAAAGTAGCATTTTTTTTAAATATATCTTTAGTTTCAACAACTTTACATAACTTAAAACGTTTAAAATACTGCGTTTTATACAAACATACAATGGATTTCAAGTAGAGCAAAGAAAGAAAACCATTATCATTGGTTACGTAAATCAGGGAAATTTGATGAACTTAATCAGGGAAATCAGGGAAAAGTCAGGGAACTTTTTTTTCACAGTTCCTGTCGCCACCCTGGTTTAGGCGTGCGCGCATGTGTAGGCTATCCTTGTGTGTGTACGTAGACCTGCGTGTATGCATGTAGGCGTGAGTGTATGTGTGTGTCAGTGTGTATAGGCACGCGCGTGTGTGTGTGTGAGTGCGTGTGTGTGTGAGTGCGCGTGTGTGTAGGATGTATGAAATCGAACGAAATTTGGTACATATATGTGCTCCTATGTGAACTTGTGCCCATTGGTTTTTGGAACAAATTCCTCCAAAGGGGGTGGAACACATGGTGCATGGTACACATATGTGCTCCTATGTGAACTTGTGTCCATTGGGTTTTTTGGAGCGAATTCCTCCAAGGGGGGTGGAGCAATGGAACGTTTTTTGAGTTATGTGTGCCTGCTATTCCCCAAGAAGTAACCGGCGGAATCAAACAAAATTTGGTCCATATATTACCCCTAATAGGTACAGGTGCTGATTCAATTTTGGTGTCAGTAACTTAAATGGGGGTTGAGTTATAGAACGTTTTTGCCGTCGATTGTGACTGCTGTATCTCAAGAAATAATGAACGGAATCAAACAAAAATTTATCGACAAGTAGCCCTTAGAGGATATAAGAGCTGATTCTATTTTGGCGTCAATAACTGAAAAGGGGTGGCGCAGTCGAACGTTCTTTTTTTTTTCAATTGTGGGTGCCATATTTCATAAAGTAATGCGACGTTCTGGATGGAATTTGGAATAAATGTGAATCCCTATATGTAAACAGGCGTTGGTTCAATTTCTGCTCCAATCGCTCTATGGGGGGCTGATTTTTTTTTTTTTGTAAATAAAAATAGCTTTATAATTGCAACAATAAGAAAGAATTAATCGTAATTCGCCACTCCAACGAACTATAGGGGGCACTGTAGCCACTTCCTAATGGCGGACGAAAAAGGTAAAACAAACGCACGTGGTAACGAAGAAAATGCTAATAAGCCGAGTAAATTTTGCTCGTATGCATGATTTTTTCGCTTTATTGTTTTTAAATTAATTTTCGAAGTCTTGTCCAAATTCTGGCCCACGTAGAAAGAAATAAGAATTCAAAAAGCATTACTAAACGTCAAATATTAATGCAAACTACGTAGTTCGTAGTTCTAAGCAGCTATTTCCACGATGTTGAATTCGATATTTATCAATTCTTGATAAACTAAATAATAATTGTGGCCTGACAAAACTAACAATTAATGCTAGAAAATTTAATGTGACATAACGAATTAGTATCAAAAGAAGATGATACTTCTATGCCTTGCTTAGCTAGCGCTTATTGTTTTGCATTTGTAGCTGAGTTATTTCTCGCAAATTCCCGAATCGATTAATTTAAATTTTTCTGTTTCGATGTTTCTTATTTCTGAGTTATGATTTAATTATGTCATGCAATGCAAATCATCAACAGAATTCTCACGGATATATATGGTGGTAGTTTTCTTTTCAGTTGATCTACCATTATTTCTTTTTACTTATCGAATTCTGTAATCTTACTACCATTTTATTCCACTTATGATAAAAATTAAGAATGGTGAAATGGTAAACACACGGAATCTCGCCAAGGGTACTTTGCTCGCACAATACTAAAACTATAACCCTAAACAAATTTGGCGAAACTTTTCAGCTGAGAATAAAAGCAATAAAGTAAATTCTTTCTCGGTTAAACATTTTTCATTTTGTTCTACAATAACATAGGCAAGAAAATATTTTTCATACTCCATTCCAACTAAATGCTGCTGTAAAATATGGTTAGTTAAATTAATTTACGATTAAAAAAAAAAACCATATTCTTACAAATTTACACAAAACAATTAAAAAAAATTTACCTTGTATAACGTTATCCAAGATTGTTAATCCAGAATTTTTTTGTGTCATCGCTTTCACCATTCCTCAATCAACTCACGTTTTAGAAGGAAATAAGGAAAACTAATATTATTTTGAGAAGCTCGAGAATACTACTAAGGGGCGAAACAATTTCTGTAGCTGAAAGCAATCTAAGACACATCGATTGCGTTAATAAATACTCAGAACAAACTGCCTGTGTTTACGTCAACAGACACACGTGAACGCAATGTGGCAATGTTTTAGTTTTTTCGGCAGTTTTGTAAATCACCGCAAGGTAGCGTATTCGAGCGCTGGAGTTGCGAATAGACTGTCGTCTGCGCATTTCACGTGATTTTAATTGTTGGAAAATTACCAGAAAATCGCGATGATTTAAACTTTTTAATTGCTGCCATCTTGAGTTTGTTAACAAATAAATGTTTGTAATTATTTTAAGCAAGGCTTTTAAAATAATTTTCAATTTTCATTTTTTGCTTCGCTTTTGAGATAAATCGGGGATTGGGATGGTCGTCAAGCTTTGGCGTGTGTAATTTTGTTTTTGTTGGGAATATTGCTTCCTCGTCAAGCATGGGGAGGAATCAGAAATATAAAAAAGATATAGAAGAAAGTTTCGTGATGGCCACAACATACTAGTTTAAAAATGGCCAAGTTTAGAGGTTAATAACTTAGTGCACGACAGGTCAACAAGTTTGGGACACAGCTGCTAGTTATAGTCCGAAAGGTTTAGTTTAAGGTCCAGGTTATAAACTCTTGGCATCTAATCAACTTTTTTAATTATGCGGTCTCAAAGTTGATAATTTGAAACAAAATGAATCAAAGTTTTTGGTCATTTACTCTAAAAGGCCCGAGTCAATAACTTTGAGCAAGAGCTGTAATTATACTCTACGTCAGAGCTTCTCAAACTGTGGTCCGCGGACCCGCGGGGTTCCGAGAGTCCATGCTACGAGGTCCGTGGTGCTATCCAGCTAAAACGTTAAATACAATTGAGATTGAAAAAGTAATGATATTTTAATTTAAAAAGAAAGCACATTTATGAGGAATAAAAAAGTTCTTGCTTAAGTATATGCAGAGCGCAGCAGCCCCCTCCCCCTCTCGGAAGTAACTTCCGGGGGACTGGTGACCGATAGCGAGCAGAGGGCGCTGACTCCCTATAATTATAAGGCAAACTTAAGCAAGCAGCATTGTGAAGGCTACGCAGATCCCAATCACAGCATTACGACGCTGCCAGGGTCCGAAATAATTAAAATCCTAATACGCCATCAAAATACAACTCATATGAAAAATTAACACACTTAAACTAGGCTTACAGTGATTTGTTCACTAACTTCAAAAGTTCATTTTTTTTTTGTAAACTTGTTGTAGAAATTTGTTTTTTTTTAAGTAGTTGTAGAAATTTGGAACATTTTTCATTCTAATTAAATTTCAAGTAGAATTTTACATCCATAACCCAAAATAATAATGTAAGAAATGAAAACTAGACAAGAGCTCTGAAAAATATGCAGAACAATGAATTAATTTGAAGAAAAAAATGCGTGAAAATGTATTTGAAAAAAAAAAAAAAAATTAACTGTGTCGAATCATTTTTTTTTTCTTTGAGCGCGCCAGTGGGAGGGGGGGGGGGAGGATCCGCGAAGTTTGTAATTTTTCCGAAGGGAGACCGCGGATGTCTAAAGTTTGGGAACCTTTGCTCTACGTGGTGTAGTTTTAGACTCATGTTAGTAACTCATGGGATCTAATTTTCATAATTTAACGGTCTCAAAACTAATGATATTTAATTACAGTGTATTTATATCATTCGTAAATTCAATTTTCTTTGTAATTCTGTTTTTGCCATTTTTTCCCCATTTTTGCTGTGTTTTTTTTTTTTTTTTCATTTTAGCCATGGTTTTTTCCACTGTCCTTGCAAAAATACCTTTTTGCCAGCAAAATGTGCAATTATGGTTCGTGGGAAACTTATTTTCCGGATGAGTTCACATTTTAATGGAATGTCTCTGATTCTCCGAAAATTACAAGGAAAAGAAATAACGAACAATTTTAATTAAGAGTGGCACTAAAAGGAACTAGTATCATATTTATCTGAGTGATTTTGCTACACAGTAAAATTTTGATAACATGAATGAAAAAAAAAAAAAACAATAGTAATAATTTATACCTTGCAGTCAACAGATTTTTTAAAAGTTAAAATTTATATTTTTTGGACTAAAAGAAATGTTAATGAGGTGCAAATTCACAATTGAGGCAGTGAGAAGCAAAGGGATGTAAGTGGCAAAATTAAGAATTTGGAGATAACCAGTACACAAGGTAGGTGAACAACTCCTGTCTTGGGGCAAGAGATAGTACTAGTAGCCCTTGCAGGTGCTGCTGTACAGCATAATTTAGAAAACAAATTCAATGAAAGCCTACCTAGGACGTTATCTTTAAACGCATTTTACTCAAAACTAGAAAATGTCCACTTACATCCCTTTGCTTCTCACAGCTTCAATCACCAACAGAAAATACTTATTCATTCATTCTTAGCATTAGCTGTATGGTTTAATCATAATTTTCCTCTTCTAGAATTCAAAATGGCCTTTAACATCTTCATAGTTCTGTCTCTTTTGCGCTCAGTGATTATAGTCAACAGTCAATGCATAAGTGCGGATGACATCGCAGTCAATGAAACTAATATCGGGGCAGCCACTCGCAATCTTCTAGATAGCAGAGCCTATTTCAGCTTCAACTTGTTCCGTACTCTACAGACAGACAACACAGCTGACAAGCACCCCAGTGGAATGTTTTTCAGTCCATTAAGCATTTGGTCAGCATTGATCGTCACTTACATGGGAGCAAAAGGTGTCACAGAAAACGAAATGAGAAGTGTTCTGGGCATTCATAATTTGGACAAAAGGACTACTTGGGGTGCATTTCAAAGCATACAAAGCTTCGATCAACATCGATCAGAATCCGGGAATTCGTCTTCAGCAAATCGGGTTTACTTCCAAGAAAATACTCGATTCAAACACTGCATAGTAGAAATGATACGAAGCGAGATCGCTTTCGTCGATTTTAAAAACAATCCTGAAGCTGCGAGAGAAGCGATTAATGCATGGATTGAGAAAGAAACCGACGACAAAATTAAGAATCTAATTCCTTCCAATGGAATTAGTTCCCTCACTAATATGATCGTTGCCAATGCCGTCTATTTCAAAGAATCTTGGTTCCAGTCTTTCGATGAGATGAAGACAGTTCGAGGCCGATTCACAACAGCAGAGAGGAAAGATATATTCGTAAACATGATGGAAACTACTGGTAGATTTCTTTACGGAAGAAGCGATGTATTGCAATGCTATGCTCTTGACCTTCCTTATACTGGCAAGACCTTAAGCATGACCATTCTTCTACCAAAAAATCACTATCGCGGGGTACGTGATCTAGCATACAATCTGACTCCTAATCGTCTAAGAAATCTTTTAGACAACATGTATCCAAGAGAGGTTGAGGTTTATGTCCCCAAGTTCGAAGTCGAAGATACATTTGAACTTTCATCAGTCCTTAACAAGATGGGACTTCGATCCCTTTTTGATCCCAGCAGAGTAGACCTGTCAGGATTCACTGGGCTAAGAGAATTTACTGTCGACTCTGTTTTGCACAAGGCATTTGTCAAAGTTGACGAAAAGGGAACAGAAGCTGCTGCTGCAACAGGTGTAGTATCTTCACGAAGTGCATGGCCTGAGGAGCCTACAATCTTCAATGCTGACTATCCTTTCGTGTTCTTTATTCGTGATCGTATAAGTAATGTAATTCTCTTCATTGGAACCGTGCAAAAACCACCTGAAGTCGATGAAGAATGACTTATCGTCGAGTAGAGATCATTACGCCATTTGAGGATGAACATCACCAATGTCTCGACACCATTTTGCATTTTTCAAAGTCATTTGAAACTGCATTATTATAGATTCGAAGCGTTTGTGTATTCTGACACTTTCCTACATATTTTTTCAACTTTTATAACATTTGTAGCATAATGAATGTCATTTGAACTTCGGCAGCTGATGATGAAGGAAAAAAAATCGGATTGCCAAAAAGAATAAAACTTTTTATTGAACTATTGTTTTATGTTAAATTTTTCATGAAAAACCAAAAACTGTTAAGAAATTAATTTCACATTCTTAGAAAAAGCAATCTCGTACAATTGTTTAGAATTTATATTTACAGAACGATTGTTTCATCTGTTCTATTTCCTCCCCCTTTGTGGACCAGGGGCGGATACAGGATTTCATTTTAAGGGGGGGGGGTCATGGCCAGGGACGATAGTGGACTCAAGTAACATTTTCTGAATACAGTCTGAAATTTTCGGAAACTATGAGGAAGTTCGACATTCCCTCCCCCCCCCCCTCCTCACGTAAAAAAAATTCAAATTTGCATACAAAAATCATAGAAATAACCATTTTTAAAGTTTTTTTTTAAAATAATTTTTCAGGTTTAGAATGTGTTGTCAGCCCTAAATTTTCGGAAACGGTAACCCAAGATTTTCAAAAATTTTGGATCGCGAACACCCCTCGGTCACGCTTCAGAATGGAATCTCACGTACGGCAATTTTCTTGAACTGGGTTAAATTTAATAAAAACTATAATAATTAAAATTAATCGCTTTGTGTGTTTGACCAATGGGATTCATCTTGTAAAAGTCACGAAGGAACAGTATGATATTTCCCGAAATTCATGCTTAACATTAATAACTAACTGACGTAACTAAAAAGTTATTGCATATTAATTATAATAAAATAAACATTAAGATAATAGCTTCTTACGACGGACACAGCACTTTTTTAGATTTTATGTACTGATATCTCCGTAAATAAGCTTCATTTCATTCGACACATGCATCTTGTACGCAGAAATACTCTATTAAAACTTCACTTAAATATGCGGCGAAAATCTAATTAAAAATTAAACATTTTATGAATGTAATTCGGATATTGATAAATACTCACAGACTGATTTTTCCCCCCAGTTGTTAAAAAATCAGAGGTGGACGAGGACATTCTATTATCAGAGTCTGATACAGGAACTCGGGATACGTTCCCATCGGATTTGGGTTCATCAGGTTTTTTTTTGTTTGTTTGTTTAACTTTGCAAAAAAAAAAAAAAAAAAAAGAGAACTATGTTTTGTCATCCGATAGCTTCATTATTTTTGTAATAGTCCTTTTCTGACAAAACGCGTCTTTTTCAGTACAGTTTCCGTCTAATACGAGGGGCTAATTTTATGAAACTCTCGTATAACGAGGTTTCACGCACGAAACTAAAATTTTACATTTCTTGAAAGAAGAAAATCCAAAACACTGATTTAGACTAATTAAACTATTAACAGCACAGTTACACATATATTCAGCACGAACAAAAACGAAACTGTCTAAAAATCACAACAGAAAGAAATAATAATTTAGAGACTTTACAGGAAAAATATTTACACACTCAAATGTTTTACAAATGAAAAAAAAAAAAAAAAAACCATGTATGCAGCTCGGGAAATAGTTTGGCAAAAACTCTCATCGATTAAATTTGTTGCATAAAAAGCGATCGGGCGGCAGGCACATCGTTGTTCCTTTTTAATTTCACTGGCGTCTGATGACAGCGCCGTAGAAAAACTGTCTCAAGCAAAGCTATAAAAAATAGAAAAATGACAGGTAAGGGGACCATTCATGATTTCCGTAAGGATAATTTTGGCAATTTTTGATTCCCCGCCCTCCCCCATGTAAGGATAAGTAAGATTTTCTCCCACCCCCCCTATCTTACGTTAGATTCAATATCGTTTTTCAAAATAATAAAATAACGAATCTTACATCATTGGGAATCGTTATTAAATTAAGTATTTTTTTTTTTTAATGTTTTTTATTTATTTATTTTTAACGTTTTTTGTGTAAAGAAATATTTTCTAAAAGGAATCTAGAATGAATGTTTTTTCGGCAAATATTTTTTGTATATGATGCGGTACTAATTAAAAATAAGACATGCCATACACAGAGAAATTCTTTTATTATATTTTACACTATTCATTCTTTGAAAAACAAGTAAACAACAGCTTATCCTAGTACGTTTTTTACCTTCCAGAAGTGAATGAAATATGATCCCTGCCAAACCACTTGAGACTGCGCGATTTTGAATGTAAAATATCGACTTGGAAAGTATTACGTAGGAATAGCTCTGACCCCTCCTCCCCCCCCCCCAAGTAAGGGGAATGTAGAGATTTTTCCACCCCCCCCCCTCTGGACCCTTACGGTAATTAATGAATGCCCCTAATGCTAAAAAAAGAATTCAAAAATTATTTACTTTTTCTTATGGTTTCCTTAAGGTTTTCTTCTCTTTTTTTTTCAAACAATAATTTTCCCTACTCAAATGCATTGAACCTTATGACGATTACAAAGCATTTTCGCAGATTAAGGGGGGGGGGGAATCAAGACCCTCATAACCCACCCCCCTTCCATCCTTCATGTAATGCCCAAAAATTAAGTTTAAAAAAAATCACCTTTTCCTATTTTTTCGAGCAAACATTCAAATACTATCGCGGTTGGTAGGTCATGACCCACCCCCTCTTGTATCCACCACTGTTGAGGACCATAAGCTTTGAAAAAAAATATGGGCGTTTACTGTTTTTTCAAAATAAATAAATAAATAAGTAAAACATTTTGCTAGTATTACGATTTTGATGACTCAATAATAAGAAAATATTGTTACAAATTCTGTAAACAGTAATTATTTTTATGATTAATTTGTTGTAATCAGGCTAAATTTGGCGTTTATTCCATTATTTTTCATCTAAAATTGTCTTAGTAACGTAACTTGTAAATAGTTTCTTGTAATGAATATACAGGAGATTTATTTACAACTATGTAAGAAAAATGTAGTTAACTGCTAAATTAACCATATCAATTAGGCAAATATCAATTAACACCATAAACTCAACGGTAATACACACATTCACATCAAAAACGCAAAAACACAGCGCAAAGGCTTTGCAAAACAGAGCTAATACACTACCCACTCTCCAGCACGACGCTCAGTCAAGACTAACTTTTTATGTCGCGGAGGCTACTTATAAATCCTTGAAAAGTTTCCACAATATTCCATTGAGAAATTTCGATTACGTTCTACCAATTTCTCGTATTTTCTTTTTATTCCATTCACAAATCTTATCTTTCAGAAATGGAGGGAACGATGGCAAAACATCTAGGTGGCAGTTACTACTTCCTCGATCAAGGATTTCAGATGTTCTGAAAGAAATACATAATAGTGCGAATGGAGGACATTTTGGTGTCTTGAAGACCCTCAATAAAGTTTGAGAGCGCTTCTTCTGGAGCAAGGCGAAGGATTACGTGGAGAAGTGGTGCCATTCTTATTCTTGTGATGCCTGTGCTACCCGCAAAGGACTGAAAGAAAGAAGCCGAGGGAAGCTACATCTGTACAACATTGGAGCTCCTTTCGAACGAATCGGGATCGATATCTT
>NW_026557744.1:0-65772 GCF_026930045.1 Uloborus diversus
CCCTTGGGGAGTCCCCGGCTCGAAATCGGTGCAGTGAAAGTTTTATAAGAGTTTTAAGGGAGGAGGGCAGGGGGGAGAAGGGGACACCTGTTGATCCGGGCCCGAGCCTGCAGGGGGCCCAATATTTTTAAAACTAGGGTTGAAAATAGGGGTAAGCAATACGGAGAGGGGCTTGAAAAAGTCATTTGTGACAGGCCCCAAGATTTCTGTGCACGCCCCTGGAGGAAGACAGTCTACCAAACTGACAAGGGGCCTGCCTTGGCCCTGGACGGACCTGAATTGAATTAGGAAAGAGAGCAAGGGAAGTCCTAACTAAGGGCCTAAATTTCAAGTATGCTTTGCAGCTAATGAGAACTAGAATTGCTTTTTCTGTATTTCTAAATTTTCACTCGTTTAATAGTTATATTAACTCGTTTAATACTCGTTTAAAAATTAAGAATAAGAAAACTAAATATTTTATTCGATTTGAAAGATCAGAATAAAAAATTTTTTGTTATTTTCCTTTTGTGACATTATAAATTGAAAAAAATTTCTTCTTTTTTACGGTACAAAACATTTCAGGTTTCGGGGGGGGAGGGGTCGAGCCCCCCCTGGATATACGGCCCTGGTCAAGAGGTATGTGAAGACCTGTCAGTGTCATTGAAGGAACAGACCATCTTCGCGGAGCTTTCTCAGCATTTCAGAGAAAAAGATTTTCTTCCTCCCTTTGAATATATATTTATTCCTATCAAATTAATTGACTGTGTGCAGAACCGCCGAGAGCCAAGGCTCTCTTTAACCTTATCAAATGTATTCTACTCCGATTCGGAGCCGGGTCCACTCTCAAGGGATGGGTCCATAGCAGGCCCGTGTCCAGGATTTCATAAAGGGAGGGGTTTTGGTTTCAATAATTTTTCATTCATTTCTGCATTTTCAGGAAAACACAACGGTGTGCCAAAAAATTATTCATTTCTGTTTGATGGTCACAATGAGGGACAAAACGGGGAGTCAAATTCCTAGAAGATTTCGCTTTAAGTAATATTACCATATCTGTTATTGTATTTTTTTCGGTGGAACGTCGTTTATCGGCCCTCATTTAACCGGGATAAAATTTGTAGAGTTAAAAGATACCAAACCAAACCCAGTGGCACCTTAGCCCATGGGGACTAAGGCCTACTATGCTCATCTCAGTCTTCCTGACCAAGGGCTCTGCGGTGCTAGACAGATGTTCCGGTTAGGTGGTCAGCCTAACGCGTAACCTCCAGGGTTTAGTTCCCAAGCACTCTTGGTGCTCATTTTATCGGCCCACCAAAGGGATGAACGGCTAAGTCAACACATAGGGATAGAACCCGGACCTGTGGCGTGGAAGTCTACCACTGAGCCACAAGGGTTCAAAAAATATATACGCACTTAAATAATAATTGTAAATTATGATTGCTGCAAGAACGGAATTGTAAATGCGACAAATATTCGGTGTTTGTTTTGATTAAACATACAACTCTTGAATAGAACATACAATATAAAGTATAGAACTACTAATTTAACAAACAATATGGAGATTTTGGAGCGTCACACTGACACCGCTGCAGCTGAATTATAAATGACTAGCAAAAATACCCGGCGTTGCCTGGGTCAGTAATACTTATGAGAAACAATCGTTACTTGCCCTTGTTTTCTGTTTTAAGAGAAAGAATTCAAAACAAACCTTTTTGACGTGATTAAAAATCGAGCTTCTTCCTTACTCATTAAACTAAGATAGCAATAAGTATAAAGAACAAAATAGTATTCAATTAGAAACGAAAGCACGACATTTAAGCATATACAAATTTGAAGAATTTCCGAAATATGAAATTAAACTTTACATGTTTAAAAAGATTTATCTGTTAGTATTTTTTTTTTTTTTTTGAGCAATCACGATTGCTTATTGTTCTCATTTGACCATTTTTGGTGTCCGTGCCTTTTTCAACTTGGACCAGAAGCCTTTGCAGCACCACCGTCTGCTGGCGGCGCGGCTGCTCCAGTTTTGAGTTATCCGCTTCTCCTGGTCGGAGGCGTCCATGTCCTACACACACGCACGCTCACACGCATACACACACACACGCCTACGTGCATACACACAGGTCTACGCACACACACAACTATGCACAAGTAACTGCCCAGGAGGAGAGGCAGACTTGGGGGGGGACAGGAGCCGTTTCTAGAAACAATAAATCCAATGAGTAGGATCCTGTCTCAGTTCGTGATTGCGAAAAACATAATTTGTATTCAAAATTTCAGAATTCAAATTAATTTTCTTTTTTTTTAAATCTAAAACCTTCTCTGTATGGCTATTGATGTACGAACTGTTTTAAAAAATGTAACCGCCCGTGTTCCCCTTACACTTGCTTTAGTTATTTTGGGAAATTTCAATTTTTGTGGGCACTTGGTGCGGTTTAAAATCTTACCAAATTTGCGAGAATCATTTTGGGACACTTTCGATAATACTCCCCCTCCCTACTATTTTTTATTATAGAAATATTGTTGCCAGATGCTGAGATACTTTTGGTCAAAATAAAATGGCGCTAAACGGTTTCATCCGAAATGTTTCCAAAATAAGTAGTAAAAATTGGCGATTGTTTGAAATCGTGCAAAAAGAAAAATTTATGGAATTTTTTGTGCGGTTTATGGATTTGCCTAATTTAGTTGTTGAATAATTTTACACAGTATTTTTTTTTTTTTTAAGTATCTTTGATTGGCCATATTTTGTTTATATGGTGAAAGCTGAGAAACATTATTACTTAGTCTTCGGCTTCAAAAACAGCGACAGGGGAAAATGCATCAGCTACTGACATCTTTCTGAAAAAATTCTGGCGATATTTCTGCTGGTTGGTTGGATATAGTGATCAAGTGTCCAATCAGCATAAATAATAATAATAAACCATTAATTACATAAGTTCCGTTTAAAAGTAAAATGATCAGCCAAATCCATTTATTTTTAGCCAATCTTGTGGAAAAACGTTACTTTAAGATTTGACTTGAGAAAAGCCTCAAAAAGTCAGACGAAACGCAAAAATATTCAACAATACAATAATTCTTGGGAGTTGGGATGACACACTAAATAATGACTTGGGTTGATGAAAACCTTCGAACAGGGAACAAAAAAGCTCATAACTCGTTTTTTATACAACTTAGAAACTTCGAACAGATGTTATCTTCAGCAGAAAAATTGGCGCTTTCGATGGACATATAATGTTAATATGTGCATGTTTTTTTCCACCCCCATATTGGGGCATTTATGCGAAAATTGGGACTAAAATTGGAATAAAAATTGAACTATCAATCGGATTTTTTTCGAACTGGTCTATAAACCTTCCCAGTACCAAACTGAACAAACGGTGAAAGTTTCAGCCAAATCTGCCGGGTAGTTTCCGAGATCTTAGGGAACAAATTTACCAAACTTCATTTTTATATATATAGATAAAGTATTTTCTAGAAACGCTACTATTTAGATTTGTTAGAAAACTTTGTCTTTTTTTTTTTTTGCTTTAATCTATACTAATATTATAAAGAGAGAGGGCGGATTTTTGTGTGTTTATATGTTCGAGGTGATCTCTGGAACCACTGCACTTATTTGAAAAATTCCTTCACTATATGAAAAGTGCTTTCTTACTGAGTGACATAGGCTACAATTCGAAAAAAATCCAATAAATAGTTCTTTTTACTTCCTTTTACAAACGAACTGATATGTGCATCACATGATTTTCCTTTTACTCCAATTTAATGTCATTTTCCCATTATTGGATATTTTAATGTGATTCAATAGTTTACTCTCTGAAAAAAGATATCTCTCTTTTTCCAAAATATGATTTTAGTCGAAAAAGAGAAGCCATTTCTAAATTTCTAGGAAACTTAAAAGGGGATGGTAAAAAAAAAAAAAATGCCGTTCACAAGCTTCAACATTCAAGTTAATTTTAAGCCAAATTTGCACTTTTCTTCATTTGGTTTATTATTTTTCACCAATGGGAGGGGTTTAACCCCTAAAACCCTCCCCTTGGACACGGCTCTGGTCCATAGTTTCCAACTAGGCTGACGAGACCTCTCGTCGGCCCTAGCAGTGTACTCTCGCACTCCATATGAGTTCAGTCTTTTCAATGATCGGAAAGTCAGGAATTACATCGAACCGAATAATCGGATGATTTTCAAACTACACGGTTAACAGGTAATCTGCTCACATACTCGCGAATTTAGATGTCAGTCATTCCTTACTCGATGCTGTTTAAGATGGAAAGCTTTCTTGTAAATAGAAAAGTTTGATTTGGACCACATATTGAGTTCCATTTGTATTGATTCAGAAGCTGGCTCATTGCGAGTCTGATAAGAAAAAATCCACATGCAGGGGGAAATTTTCACCTACTCCTACTCCAGGCTCGATTCTTTGCTTTTCCTTCGTCAATGTATTCATATATAGTCATGTTTGGTAACAAACCTTTCCAAGAGCACTCTCTAATTTTGCATCGTCAGAATACATCAGATTCTGGGTTCAAAAAAAATTATTAATTTTGCAATTAGGATCATATCTGGCTTTCACTCCACTTGTTCGAACGTTACCAGGAAAGCGGCACGTATTCCCACAGTATTCCTGGCAGCAAACTGTATAACGGTCGCAGTCACGGTCAGAACAACACTCGTTCACTTGACGTGGACACACGATCGCAGATTTTCTCGGGCAAAGACCTGTCAAAATTTGAGATTGAATTGAGTTTCTGAATATTAGCATTTACTCTACTTTTTCTTGATATGAGGGAGTGAGAAGCAAAAGGAGGTAAATGGACATTTTAAAGTTTTGAGTAAAACACGCTTCAATTCCAGCAGCTGGGTTTTGTTGAATTCCCCCCCCCCTAAATCATGTTGTGTAGCAGTACCTACCGGAACTTCTAGTGGTGTCTTTCCCCCAAAACAGAGTAATAGTTTTCCAATCATTTTCACAGGTTATCTCCAAATTTTTAATTTTTGCAATTCATCTCTTACTTCTCCCTACCACATTTTTACATACGAGGTAGTGAGAAGCAAAGGGATGTAAGTAGCAAAATTAAAAATTTGGAGATAACCAGTACACATAGTAGGTGAACCTCTCCTCTGTCTTGGGGAAAGAGATGGTACTAGTAGCCCTGGTAGTTGCTGCTATACAGCATGATTCAGAAAAAAAAATCAATGAAAGCCTACCTAGGAGCTAATCTTTAAATGCGTTTAACTCAAAACTTGAAAATGTCCGCTTACATCCCTTTGCTTCTCACTGCCTTATATGTACATGAACATAAGCACCCTCAAAAGAACTAATTTTTTGATCTTCCGTTTTGCCGATGCTGCCTCCCCCCAATCACGAAATAAAATCTAATATTAAATTAAATACATACAAATGGGGGGGGGGGTTGGATTTCGTGTCGGCAAAGCGACGGGGGCACCAAACAAATGAATGGTGAAAAATGATTTAATTTGATGTTTTGAATCCAGATAAGCTTCGAAAACAAGTAATCAAGAGTTCAAAATCCGCAAATTTACGATGCTTTGATATTAACTTGCTAACTTTATTAATAAAATTAACTTGTTTATTAGATACTATTACAGAAAGAGAAACCCTAAAAATGAAATTCTTGATGTTCTGCTATGGTGATTGTTACTACTCGTGATTCACAAAAAGCGCTCCTCATAATCAGGGCTATGGAGTCGGAGAGAAAATGAGCAACTCCGACTCCAAAAATTTCAGAGCCTTCGATTCCGACCTCTTTGCCCCAAAATCAATTCGACTCCGCAAGCACTTGCAGAGTGGCGAACTTTGAGGGAAAGTGACTGACTGCGACTCTCGAGATTTTAAGTCATCTACCAGCAAACCAATTTGCACTTGACTCGGTAAAAGAATAACTGGTTAGTCAAGTGCTTGCTACTCCTTGTGGTGTGAAAATGTTTAAAAATGATCTAAATAAGCTCCTCTAGAAAAAAAGAGAGATCCTAAAAAAGAGGATATGATGTCAAGATTCTTGAAGTTTCTGCTGCGGTAAATGCTTCTCCTTCGAAAGCAAATCTCAAAACAAAGGCTAAACAAACTGAATGTTTTCTTCTTCGGACGACTTCATCATTCACAAAATGCACAGTAGAAAGAGAACAAGTACATGAATTTTTTTACGCAAATACTTGTTAGTAAAATAACCCACTTACTGGTCACAACTATATTAACTCTGACAAAACGGAAGGTTGTAATAAAGTGATTAAAGTATTGTTGGGGGAGGGAGAAGGGAGGGAATCAAGTACTCTCTTGTCCGCTGTGAAGAACCACTTGATTTGCGCCTGTGAAGATTTCAGTCGGTACTTGACCGCAGCTGCTTACACAATGCAAGAATATTTTTATTAACTTTAGCATCTCTTTACTGTCAATTTGACTTGTGTAAAATTGACTTTGTTCTTTAGTTACTATTTTTTTTAGAGAGTCTATCTTGACAGTTGTTTAAATTTATTAAAATGAAAGATGTTATGGGGCTGAAGTTTAGCACTGAAAACAGGACAAGAGGTCATTGTTTTAAGCTATTTAAATCTCAGGCTAACGTGGATATTAGGAAAAATTATTATTTTAGCAGGGTAGTGGAACCTTGGAACAGCTTACCGGAAGAGGTGGTAATGAGCAAGGGAGTAGATAGTTTTAAGAAGGCCATTGATCTTCACTGGGGATTGTAAATTGACTAGGATCAGTCTAGCTGGGCCCAGAGCCTGTTGCTGGTCGTCACTTTTGTATTTGTATTTGTATTTTGTATTCTTCTGCAAGCGTCGAGGAGAAATCAGCTCTGGTCTTACGATTCTTTTGAATTAGACTAGTTATTATGCAAAAGTGATTATGTGGTAGGGGATGCAATGTCAGAACAAAAGTTTAATTCCGGTTTTGAATCTTAGATTAACCTTATTTGGTACTCTCATGCACATACCTAAATAATAGATAGACTAGGGTGCCTTGAGAAAATTCTAATTCTTCAAAGGGTGCAACGAGTTCAAAAAGTTTGAGAACCCATAGGCGGATTTAGGACTGAGTTCCTGGGGGGTGCGGGGGGGGCAGTATTTTTTTTTTAACAACATTTTTATTGCCCCCCATTCCCATGTTTTTGTCTGTTTCCTGTGATGCATAAATCCATGCTTTACTTTTTTGTGTGTCGTTTTCATTAATGTGTGTTTTCATGCTGTCCTTTTTGAATTGACCTTAAGAGAGGGATCTGGTACCGAGAGTGACGCAGGGCTCCCTTTTAAGTGGGAAATAGAATATCTCCAATTATAGGGGGCCGGGGGTTTCTCCCCCGAAGGAAATTTTGTAAAATGGATACAAAATTCTGCATTTTGAAGCCTTATAAAAGTTAATTGGATAGACATAGAAATTAATAACTAGATTAACAGTTTTACAGTATTGTTCAAACTTTGTAAGAAACAGCCATTTTAAGTTTGAAAGAAAAAGTAAACTATAGATTTCTCATTGCAACCTTTTTTTAATTATAAGTAGTGCAGAAAACGAAAAGGAATAGAGGAAGTGTATCATTTTTTTTTCCTGGCTAAACAGTTTAACAATATGGTGTAGAAGTAATTGGAGCTCACTTCGCTTAGGATTTTCAAAGACTTATCTAATTATTTTCAAGGACTCTAGAATAAATAAAATTATTCAACGCACTTCATTTGTACTTTCCAGTATGATGTTTTAGTACTTGATTGTAAATTTTTACAGTCCTGTTCTAAACCATAGATTTCTCATGACAACAACTTTTCTTCAATTGCAAGTAGGGCAGAAAACGAAAAGAAATAGAAATAGTGTGTATTTTTTTCCGTGCTAAACAGATAGACAATATGCAGAAGTAAGATAAAAGCAATCAGTACAAAAAAAATTTCTAAAATACTGCATTCGGGATTGAATAAATAGCAAAATATGAAACATGTGAGTCACAAAAATTTATTTCAAATAATATGTTACAAACGTGAGAACCATGATTTTTACATTTTTAATATAAGATGTGACAAGGGGCTTAATTTGACATATTTTGGCATTCCTCCCCCTCCACCATTTGTTAGAAAATTTAAAATTTAAGGTTTGTAGCCACACGTTTTCAAATATTCAAGGTTTTCAAGCACTTAAGTATTAAATTAGTTTTTTCAAGCAATTTCCATTTTTTAAGGAACAAATCATGAATTTTTTTTGGGAGTAGGGAAACACTTCAAAGAAAGGGCCCTAAGCAATAGTTTGTTTATCTTATAGGCAAATTCGGCCCTGTTTGTAATTCACTCTTACCTGCAGATTTTTGCCTGATTTTTTGTAATTTTCACGAAAATTCGTCAGTTTTTACGGTTAAAGGATTTTTACGATTTTACAAATCTTTGTTAGATTTTTATAGACTTTTATAAAATTTCAGCAAACTTTTCCAAAACTTTTGATGACTCAATTATTTAGTTTTCAATAATGACAAGGACTTACTCAATTAGACTTAGATGATTATGACTTACCTTACTTTTTAAACAGTATTTATAAAGTAAGTAAAATTGTACTCTCCCTCTAATTAAAAAGATTCATTTAATCAGAACACTCAGATAACTGAAATTTATTCAGTTTGCGATAGTATTTATTTTCTCTTTCTCTCTCTCTCTCTCTTTAAAAGGAGAGAGAGAGAGAAGGGAAAAAAACTATGTTTTTTAGAATTTCTCAAAAGGCCAATTAATCTACTAAGAACATAAATATTATGCACAAATACTTTAAATGTGGACACAAATCGTAACAAGTAGATCGTTCTGTTAGCGCGAATGAGGGGGAGGGAGATTTTTGCCCTTTGCTTTAAGTTCTAATTTTTTAAAATAATAGTCAATTATTATAAGTGTTGCAGCTTAATGTATAGCTCGTTTAGCCTATATTTTCATTCATATACTTGCCCAAATGGTTTTCAGTCCAAAATAGTGAATTTAGACACATTTTCAGCACCCCAGTGACAGCTGTGTTATTTGTATTTAATGTTCGTTTTCCCCCCCCCCCCCCTTTTCTTTCCTCCCATCAGAAAACGACATTCGCTTTTCTCATCATTTTCATTAAACTATTCAAAAAAGAAAAAGTTATGATTTTTTTGTTTTAAGATTTTGAAAGATGTGTTGTTACTATATAAATTCGTCCCAAAACTGGGGGAGCACTGCCCCCTATGCCCCCCTCCCTATAAATCCACCCATGCCCTTCTGAACTATTGAAAAAAGAAAAAATAATAAAACTTTTTTTTTTTAATTCTTGGAAGATGTGTTGTTACTACATAGTCTTCCCAAAACTGGGGGGGGGGCATTGCCCCCCTCTGACCCCCATAAATCCGCCCATGTGAGAACCCCTGAAGTAGGCGTTAAAAGTATTCGATTAAAATAAATAGCTGCATCAAACAATTTTATTATTTTATAATACTCACCTCTTTGAGCCTTGGACGAACCAATAAATATGAAAAGTAGGACAAATACCACGTTCATTTCCTATTTTCCAAAGAAAAAAAAAATGGGTTAATAGGTAATGCAATAAAACTAGTGGAATAGATAATAACTGTCCAGTTACGTGGGAAAATTTCACAAATAAGTTGAACTCACTTATTGGAATATCGGTTAAAAGAATATCCCGCTTCAAGGGCGGATTCAGGGGAGGGTCAAAGGGTCAGCTGACCATCCTGTGACAAGGTTTATATTATGATTATTATTGAAGGAAGAACTACTACTTTAGCAAGGTTGTGAGCACTTGGGGGTGAGCAAGGGGGTGGATAGCTTTAAGAGCAGGGCCGCCGTTTGGGGGGGGGGGGACACCGGACCTATAGTACCGGGGCCCGGAGCTCTGGGGGGGCCCGTAAAGTAATGAAACAGTTTTTGCAATAATAATGTTAATAATTTCTCGAAAAAAATTAAGCTTTTGTTCATGAAGCGCTAAGCTGAAATCAACCTGACCACTGGAATTTTGCAACGCAAACTTTTCTTCTCCCGCTACAAAAACTCGTTAAGTCAATTTTTCCGCGCGATCAGCGTTGCCTAGGAATCTACCTTGGCTAGCTGCACGCTGTTTGTCCACTCGGCACATGTTGATGCGACCAATGGTCGCGACATCGCGACGGGTAGGCGGATAGCGGCCTGGGAAACCACTGCTTCCAAGAACCACAAGACAATGCAAGCCAGCGTTTATAAAAATAGTCGGTTCGAAATCTCATTTTCTTGCGATTCGTGAAAGACGTAGTATTTCGAATGTGCTTTGATTTTGTTTTCACGGTAATCTACGATCTCGCTTGACGCGTGTTTTAATTTACGTGTTAGAGAAAGTTTTACTGCAGGTCTTGGTCAAAATGTCCTACAAACACAAATCAGGGGCTGAAAAGAAAAGGCTCCGAGCTGAAAAAGAAAAAAAAAGTGCTATTGGCAGGCAAGAGATTACTAATTTTTTTCAATCCTCTGCTTGTTTTTCTGTTCAACCGTTATTTTCTGGAACAACTGAACTGGAATCAAATCAACCAACTACTTCAGCGTTTGAAATAACTGAAGAAAATTCTCTGGGCTCCGAAATTAATGAAAGTAGAGGAGAAAATGTAAATCAGCTGGATTTAACTAATAATGCAAATCTGAACGATCCTGAAGTGCAACCAGTATTTTCTGAAACAACTGAACTGGAATCAAATGAACCAATTACATCAGCGATTGAAATAACTCAAGAAGATTCTCTAGGCTCCAAATTTGATGAAAATAGAAGTGAAAATATAAGTCAACTGGATTCAACTAGCAATGCAAATCTGAGTGATCCTGCAGAATGGCCGGACTTTATAAATGATACTCTTCGCTCAGAAATAATAAAAATTGGAGCTCCAAATTTTAATAAACTGTCTGCAGTTAAGTTTCCACGAGACCTAAACAAGCAACAGTTTCAAAAGAAGCTTCTATACAGCAAAAGCTCAAACCAAATAGGCCGTGGGCCGTAGCTGCATATCGTTACAGTTCGTTACACTTATCTAGGGGCAATCTTAACTCAGTGTTATAATTACAAGAATATTATACAACATGCAAATTCACAATGTTCTGGTCTGAATATATGAACATTATTTTATAATTGATTAAATTAATTCCGCAAATTTAACGTTTCTGCGGGCTTGCTACGCGTTGCGCGCTTAGAAACAGTTTGATTCTCCTCTCTATAGTCCAATCAAAACAGGTTCTTACTTTTTTCTCCCCGAGTTCGACCCAATGGCCGATGATGATTCATACGCGCGCTATCACCACATCCATTTAAACGCTCGTTTATCGTCTGCTTCAGTTTGGAAATAGTTGATTTATCGCTCGGTATTCTTCTGTTTTCTACATGTTTTAAATGAAAATTTTAGTGCCAAAAAAAAAATGACATGTATTATTCATTTAGTTGATGAAACTTGTTCAAAAGTTACTCGTATATCCCCAGTAAGCTGGGCAAAATTGTTGGAAAGCGCCGAGCGATGGGGGGATTTAAATGCCCCTGAAAAAAATATAGCTTTAAACTTGCTTGGTTTACCAATTGATGATGGTACAAAATTGCCTTTGGACAATGATATTGGCTACCACAGACAATGCTACAGCAAATTCACGGATAAAAATCGAATTGCTGCAGCAGAAAAAAGGAAAATACTAGAGAAAGTATCAGCTGAACCAAAGAGTTCAGATGACAAGAACTCTGATCGCATTATGCGAAGCAGTTATAAACATCCGCTGCAAAGTAATAAGAGCTCTTCAGTTTTACCAGCTGTGTGTTTAATCTGCAAAACAGAAAAATACATTGTTGACAGACAAACAGGTAAAAGAAAAAGGGAAAGACTGGCACAGTGTGAGACAAACCAAAACCTCTTACTTCAAGCTGCAACAGCCAAAAATGATGAAATGGTTCTGCTGCAAATAAGAGATAAAGATTTAGTAGCCATTGAAGCACGGTATCACAGATCTTGCTACAAACGATATGTCAAATTTTTAACTATAAAGAAATGTGCTCAGCCAGTAGACGCAAGGTACAAACAATCCTTTGACATTTTTTGCAGAGATGTCATCGAAGCAAAAATTCTCAAAGAAAATAATGTTATGCGCATGAATAAACTAGTTGAATTGTTTGTTAAAACTGTGCTTGAGAATGAAAATATTGACATCACTGGATACAGAAATTTTGTACTCAAGCAGAGAATCCAAAGGGCATATCCACAAATCAGTTTTGTCAAGCGTTCTCGATCGAACCAATGTGAGCTTGTTTTGTGTGATACAACATCAACAAGTGTATGCCGTGATGTAAGTGCCATCAGTACAACAGAGACTGAAGAATCAGATGCAGAAGTGAACCCGAATATTTCAGACACAAAGCCTTGCATATCTGGACTAAGGGACTTATATTTCTCAGCAATACTTTTGAAGCAGGTATTAAGCAATACACCGTCGTTTACAACATGTTGGCCACCCGAAGAAAGTGACATAACCGTTGATGCAGCTTCCAAATTGGTACCACCAGAGCTGTTTAATTTTATTGCATGGTGTGTGGGAGCTTCCGATGAAGTTTTGGAAGGAAGTTTTGTCACAGTTAATGATGATATAAGACGAAAAATTTTGTCTATCTCCCAAGATGTCATGTATTTGTCTTCTAGTGGAAAACGTGCAACACCAAAACATTTAGCTTTAGGCATGACAATCAGACATTTGACTGGGTCAGCTTCCTTAATAGGACTTTTAAATGGTTTAGGGCACTGTGTATCTCACACTGTTGTTCTACAACATGACACAGCTATAGCTTTGCAGCAATTGAATACAAATAATTTAATACCCAAAGGCTTTACAAAGGAGACCTTTACAACCCTAGTGTGGGATAATAATGATTTTGGTGAGGAAACTCTTAGTGGCTCTGGAACAACCCATAACACAAATGGTATAATTCTTCAATGGCCTGATCATCTCTCACTACCATTTACTGAAACGCTTCAAGAAAATGAAACATTTTCAGCGACGAAAAAGGGCAGGAAACGGACTTTGGATGTCAATATTCTCCCAATGGAAATTTTTACTGGAAGAAAAAAGCATTGTCCGCCCCGCTATGATACCCTTCCTACAACAGATATTGCTGAACATATGGTAATTCAAAATGTACCACGTATGACAGATCATTTCTTTTATTTGTGCAAATTTTTTGGTGTTGATGGCCAAAGTCTGCCTGGTTGGACTGGATTCAATACTATGCTTAAAAACACAGAAAATCGAGAATTCCCAAGAACAAAAGTAGGATATTTACCTGTTTTAGATGCGAGTCCTACAGATATGTCAACTGTTAATTGTATCCTTAAACAAAGTATACAAATTGCAAATGATCTCAACATTGATAATATTGTTCTTGTCATGGATCAAGCAATTTATTCTAAAGCTCAGCACATCAGATGGCAAAATAACCAGTTCCTGCAACGGTTAGTCATTAGACTGGGAGAATTTCATACTGCTATGGCCTTTTTAGCTGTAATTGGAAAGAGATTTTGTGATGCTGGGCTGCGAGACTTATTTATCGAGTCTGGTATTGTTGCTGAAGGCTCAATCCAAGGGGTATTTAATGGGCATCACTATAACAGAAGCATTCGTGCCAATAAATTATTGTGTGAAGCATTACACAGACTGTGCTTTCAATCTTTTCTTCTTGAAATTGAAAAAGAAGAATGTGTCACTGTAAAAGAGCTAATTATTGAGTTCCAGTCCACACTTTCATCAGAGTCTTTAAAAACGTGCATTTTTGAAAAAAATGTCTCAAATATCCTTGGAAAATATTCAGATTATATGGCTAAAAAATCAACTGATTATCCAACATTTGCATTTTGGAACAGTTATTTTGAAATGATGGAGATTCTACTTATTTTCATTCGTGCTACTCGAGAAGGAAATTGGGAGCTACATTTATCTGCGATTCACTCTATGCTTCCGTGGTTCTTTGCTTATGATAGGACAAACTATTCTAGATACCTATCAATATATTGGTGTGAAATGCAAAAAATAGGTGAAACACATCCTGATATTAAGCAAGAATTTATGGCGGGAAACTTTTCTGTTCAGCAACAGGAAAAATATGGCTTCAGTAAAACTCCTTGTGATCAGGTGATAGAGCAAACGTGCAATCGGGATTCAAAGACGAAAGGAGGTTTGACAGGTATCACACGGAATAAAGGAGCTGTAAATAGGTGGATTCTTTCACACCATTCCAGAGCCATGATCTCTCATTATTGCAAAGCCATGGCAGGAAGAGATGACTATGCTCGCAACCGAAAAGAGCTGGATTCTTCACGAATCAAGAGAGATGAAGGAGATGTACATAAAATTATGGAAGTTGTTCATTCAATGTGTAACCCATTTGAATTAAATTCTGAAGAACTGATCAATATTGTAACTGGACAGACAGCTCGCGACAATATCCGATTTGATTTGGAAAACGCATTTAAAATAGGAAATGAAAGTTTTCAAATTTTTTTAAATGAAAGGCTAACTAGCACAGGCAGCCTTGATTTTTTTACACCAATCAAATGTTTGAAATTGAAAACATTTTCAGACATTGGCAAAACTGTGCAAATTAAAATGAAGGAAGAAATACTTGCGTTAAAAGCTAACAAAAACTTGCTGACACGTTTGCTTGTAATTGCCAAAGTTCAGAATTTAAACTTGGAAGAGATAATGCAATACAGCTTGAGCCCCATTCCTCCAGCTTTAGGTAACTATGATGGCAGCAAAACAAAAACAAATAAAGCAACACTAATGCATCATTTAAAACAAATTTCAAAAGCAGATATTTCACATGATCTTCAATTCAAATCTGATACAATGCTAATTGTTGATGGAATGGCATTGATCCACCAATTGAACTCTCAGTCTCATACCTTTGGAGATTTAGCGCAACATTTATTAAGTTATATATTGAAGTTGGCAAAAACCTTCTCTTGTAAACGTGTAGATTTTGTTGCTGACACCTACCCCAACATTAGTATAAAAGATACAGAACGAGAAAGGAGAGCCATAAGTGGCATTGAAATCATTAAAATTACAGGTTCCCATCAAAAGCTACCAAAGCAAATGAAAAAGTTTTTAGGATCTGGAGAAAACAAAACAGCTTTAATTGAATTTATTTTTGAAGTTTGGAAAACATGTGTCCATGTGTTTGAAGATATCACTCTTATTGTAGCCCATGGTGATTTGTGTCACAGTATTCACAGGGTTAGGGAAACCCAAGTAGAAGTTCAACCCCTGACCGCGCTAGAATGTGATCATGAGGAAGCAGACACTCGAATTATTTTACATGCTGCACATGCTTCTCATAATTATAAAACCATCATCATAAAAAGCCCTGATACAGATGTACTGATTCTTGCTGTAGCTTTCGCAGAAGATATTAAATCGACCCTTTTCATTCTGCAAGAATCAAAGGATTTTGAAATTGTGAATGCAAGTGCGATTTCTAATAATCTTGGAAATGAGGTTTCAAAGGCTTTAATTGGACTCCATGTCTTTACTGGATGTGATTCAGTAAGTTGTTTTAAAGGAAAAGGAAAAGTCAAAGCCTTTAAGAACATGTGCAAGTCGCAAGATTATGTTATGTCTTTTAAACAATTAGGGGATTCTTGGAATTTACCTGCTCATCTAAACACTCAGTTAGAGAGTTTCACATGCCAGTTATATGGACAGAATACTTGTTCGAATATTAATACATGTAGATATAATTGGCTTCGACTAGGTTGCAAAACTGACGTTATGCTTCCGCCCAATAAGGACTGTTTGGAAAAGCATATATTGCGATCCAACTATCAAGCAGCTATCTATAAACGGAGCCTTTTTTCTAAAATGTGTGTCCCACCCCCAACAGACCATGGTTGGAAAATTGTGAGCAACAAACTTGAAATCGACTGGCAGTCTTCTGAACCGGTCCCACAACATTTGATGCATCGAGTTCACTGCAAATGTAAAAAGACTGGATGCTTTAATACATCTTGCTCCTGTCTTTCTGCTGCTGTACCTTGTACGGAACTGTGTGCATGTGTTAACTGCCAAAATCATGGCTTTGCAGACAATGAAATTTATTACGGGAGTGATATTGATATAAATGAAATTGAAGAAGCAGAATTAGATGATTAATGATTTTAGTATCACAGTTGATTGTCTTAGGCAAGTAGAATGCATCAATATATTTAGCCGAATATTGATGTTAAGAAATTGGTCCATCTGAAACATCTTTTAATTATGCATAACTTTTATTCAGGCAGCTTTTATTGCCTGACGTTTGTTTATTTACAACTTTTTCTGTCT
Organism: Uloborus diversus; assembly: GCF_026930045.1. Taxonomy (NCBI): domain Eukaryota; kingdom Metazoa; phylum Arthropoda; class Arachnida; order Araneae; family Uloboridae; genus Uloborus; species Uloborus diversus. The sequence goes on from NW_026557744.1 coordinate 16,297, forward strand.
TTATTTGTATTTTATTCGTGTATTTATATATTTTTTTCAAAGTTGTGCAGAAAAGTGTGATGTATAATTTAATGTAAATATTATCATGATTTGGTGTATAGAGTTAGGGTCATATTTATCAAGATTGAAAAATAATTCAATTGAATTCAAAGGTTTTTTCTGTTATCAAATTTAATCAAACACACTTGTTTGATTCTGTAAATAGTTATTTCAATTAGAACTACTTACTTCATTTAATGTTGCTCTACTTCAATGCAAATTATGTTCTAGTCCAGGCATATATGAATATCAATGTATGGAATAGAAATCGGTCAATCTCAAAATTATGTTTTATGTGTACATAAAACTATATTCAGGCAGCTTTTATTCAATGTCCTTTGTTTTTTCAATTATTTATTCATTTTTTCTAATTCATGTATTTATATACCTTTTTGAAAGTTGCACAAGACACTTTGATGTATAATTTAATGTAAATAATATCATGATTTGGTGTAAAGAGTTAGCCTCATGTTTATCAAGATTGAAAAATAATCCAATTGAATGTATACTGTTTGTTCTTTCATCAAATTTTATCTACCACACTTGTTTCAATGATTCTGGAAATAGTCAATTTCAATTAGAACTACTTGCTTTATTTGATGTTGTTCTACTTCAATGCAAAGATGATTTTCAAGTTTAAGCGTATATAAATATCAATGTAAGCAGATCTGTCGATTTCAAAATTTTGTTAGCACAAATCGTATTCAGACAGCTTTTATTATGTGTCATTTGTTTTTATTTTTATTTTATTCATGTATTTATGTACTTTTTTAAAGTTGTACACTTTGATGTACAATTTAATGTAAACATTATCATCATTTGGTGTTAAGAGTTAACCTCATGTTAATCAAGATTGAAAAATAATCCAATTGAATGTTTAACTGTTTTTTCTGTCATCCAATTTTATATAACACACTTGTTTGATTCTGTAAATAGTCATTTCAATTAATGTACTTCTTTATTTGATGTTGTTCTACTTCAATGTAAATTATCAGGTTCTAGTCTAGGCATATAGAATATCAATGTATGGAAATAAGTCTTTCTCAAAAATGTTTTGTTTTTATTTTATTCATGTCTTTATATACTTCTTTTAAAGTTGTACAGAAAACTTTGATGTATTATATAATGTAAATATTATCATGATTTGGTGTAAATAGTTTGCCCCATGTTTATCAAGATTGAAAAATAGTCCAATTGAATGTATACTGTTCATTCTGTCATCCAATTTCATCTAACACACTTGATTGATTCTGTAAATAGTTATTTCAGTTAGTGTAGTTACTTTATTTGATGTTGTTCTACTTCAATGTAAATTATCAGGTTCTAGTCTAGGCATATAGAACATCAATGTATGGAAATCAGTCTTTCTCAAAATTGTTTTGTTTTTATTTTATTCATGTATTTATATACTTTTTTTTAAGTTGTACAGAAAACTTTGATGTGTTATATAATGTCATTATTATCATGATTTGGTGTAAAGAGTTAGCTTCATGTTTATCACATTGAAAATTAATCCAATTTAATGTTTGGTTTTGTAAATAGGTATTTCAATTAGAACTACTTACTTTATTTAATATTGTTCAACTTCAACGCAAATTGCAATGTTCTAGTCCAATCATATCTGAAATCGGTTAATCTCAAAATTATGTTTTATGTGTGCATAAAATTATATTCAGACAGCTTTTATTCTATGTCATTTGTTTTTTTCAATTATTTTTGTTTTGTTTTTTCTAATTCATTAATTTGTATACCTTTTTGAAAGTTGTACAAAAAACTTTGATGTATAATTTAATGTAAATATTATCATTAATTGGTGTAAACAGTTAGCCTCATGTTTATCAAGATTGAAAAATAATCCAATGAATGTATACTGTTTGTTCTGTCTAACACACTTGTTTGAATGATTCTGCAAATAGTTCATTTCAGTTAGAACTATTTAATTTTGTTTTAGTTCAATGCAAATAATGATGTTCAAGTTTAAGCGTATATGAATATCGATGTAAGATATCTGTCCATTTGAAAATTTTGTTTGCATAAATCATATTCAGACAGCTTTTATTACCTGAAATTTGTTAATTCATAATTATTTGTTTTCTATTTTATTTCATTCGTATATTAATATACTTTTTTGTAAGTGGTAAAAATTAGTTTCATACATGATTCAATGTAAATAGTATCATGATTTAGTGTAAAGAGTTATCATATTTATCAAGATTGATGAATAATTCAATTGAATTAGTACTGTTGTTTCCGTCATCAAATTTTATCTAACGCACTTGTTTAAATGATTCTGTAAATAGTTAATTCAATTAGAACTACTTACTTTATGTTAATGTTTTTTTTATTCAATGTAAATAATGCTCTAGTTTACGCATCTATAAATGTCGATGTTATCGGTCTATATTCAGACAGCTTTTGTTACCTGAAATTTGTTCATTTACAATTATTTTTGCTTTCAGTTTTATTTTATTCATGTATTCATACACTTTTTTGTAATTGGTACAAAAAAGTTGTCCATTGTTGTCAGGTGACAAGTGCAAGAATTTAGCAAAAAATAAAGTCAGATGGAGCCAAAAGATAAGAGTATAGCCCTAGCCACATCTTCAGCTTTGTCTGCTTCAAGGGTGTCTTAGCTGCAGGTGGAGTCTATTTGACAGAGGGTTGAGGCCACGGAGATGCAATTCTATAGATGGCATGGATCCAGTTATTTACCAAGGCCTTGCCTGCATTCTGCATAGGACCCATCCTGCATGATTTTCATTCTCCTCGTGTGCCTGTCCACAGTCTACTGATGTTGTGGTAATCTCTCTGTCGAAGTTCAATTCGGGATGGCATCGTTTCTTCTTTTGTCCTCCACATAGCCTCTGCTTTGCGACTGCATTCACATCAGAGCATGTAATGGTCGATGGAGCAGGATCACTTTTTCGGGCTTCCTTGGCCAGGGAGTTGGCTTGTTCATTTCCCCGCAATGTTACAGTGCGCAAGGATCCATTTAATGATACAGGTCTTCTGCCTTGCAATGATGGAGGATATAATGCCATTGATATCCTGAGTGAGTCTTTACCCTCGGGGGAGCCTGTAACCCCTAGAGGGCGCGTCCCTAGGTGGCGGATTGGGGAGTGCCTCCATCGGTACTCCGATGGGTGGTAGGAGGGAAATAAAATACCTCCCGCGGACCAACAGGCAGAAATCCAACCCGTCTGAGGCAATGCCAACCTTCCATATGAAAAACTTTGATGGATGATTTAATGTAAATGTTATCATGATTTGATGTAAAGAGTTAGTCATATTTATCAGTTTTAAAAAATAATTCAATTGAGTGTAATACTGTATTTTCCGTCATCAAATTTCGTCTAACACACTTATTCTGTAAATATTTCAATTAGAACTACTTACTTTATTTAATGTTGTTTCAATTCAATGTAAATAATGATAATCTAGTTTAGGTTCATATGCTATTTACCAATAAATATTTGGACATCTAAGCAAATGACAATATCTGTTGTATTGAGATACGCCAGGCCCTCCTCCGATATACATCGTGTTGGGAACAACATCAGCATTAGTTTTATACCAGGTACCTCACAGTTAGGAGCATTCTGACTTCGAGAAAAATATAATTGTTGGGATCGCAAAAGTGCTATAGTCCTTTAGGGTCTGACATAAGACATACTCACACCAGGACTTGCAGAAAGTATGACCCGGAGTGTTCACGCTTTAATTGCTTCTTGTGGAGGGTCTACTAACTATAACTATGAATAAAGTTTATTTATCTTTTCTGTAACAAGTGTCCAAATACTTATTTGGTAGGTAATGTATATGGATATTGATGTAAGGAGATCCATCGGTCTGAAAATTACGTACCTATGCATTAAATTATATTCAGACAGCTTTTATTAATTGAAATTTGTTTCTTTACAATTATTTCTGCCTTTATTTTTATTAATGTATTCATATATTTTTTTGAAAATGGTAGTAAAAAGTAAATGCATAATTTAATGTAAATACTGCCATGATTTGGTGAAAAAAATTTTAACAAAATTTCAAATATGGATGTAAGAATCCTAATATTAAATGATATAACAATTCTAGATACAGACCAGATAACAAGATATTCAGTATCAAATTCTGAATGCAATTCATTTACTGTACACAAAGTGTGAAATAATTTAAGTTTAATGAAATTAACCTATGCATAAGAAAACGTTTTGAAATGTATCAATCTTTAAGTTTTGTATTCTGATAAGAAAAAGTACAATTTTTAATAGTTTTGATTACAATCCTAACTTGTAAAAATCTCTGCATGCGTGTTCTCAGAAAACTACCTTGAATTTCTAATGATCTGATTAATAACTTTTCAACTATATCAATAATATTGCCATGTCCCAACGCAGCTTTGTATTGACATCGACGTTTGTTTACATTTTGACTGCGATCGTATTCCAAGCTGAACGTACGGGCGCCACGATTGGTTCATCGAAGTAAAGAAAGTGTTGTTACGCGTCTTGTGATTGGTGCGGAGTGATTTCGATTAGGAAATAGTGCAATTCTTTTTAATTAATTTGTTACCAATGTGCATGTTATTCATCCAGAACATTTCATATTTTTATCTATTTTGTAAAAAATATGTATTTAAAGACAATTCGATGTTGCCCCTACGTATGTGCAACGAAAATCTTTTCTTTAGCTCATTTGCAAACGCGGCCCACGGTCTAAAAGAGAAGAATTGCAGCGAGACTGGCTTGTATGGAGTTCTATGAATCAAGCACTTTACTGTTTCCCCTGCTTTTTATTTAAAAACTCCATTTCTAGTAAAGGCAATAGCAGTCTTGCGAAGAAAAGTGGTTTTTCACCAGCTCAAGTGCCTTGGAAAAAATGTTATTCTCGATTTCCCTCACATGAAGAAAGTGCAGGACATAAGAATTGCTATGTTTCGTGGAAATCTTTGGAGCAGTCTCTGGCTGGGAAGGGTATTGACAGCAACATCCAAACTCTGATAATGTGCGAGACAGAAAGATGGAAAGCAATTCTTAAAAGAATAATTGATGTTACACTTCATCTCGCTTCTCGAGGTCTCCCCTTCAGAGGAGATAATTCCCACATAGGGCATGTGAGCAACGGAAACTTTTTAGGATGTTTAGAATTGATAAGCCATTATGATGAAATAACTAGAGATCATCTGAACAAAATTAAACTTGAACAGGAACGTGGGGAAAGCAAAAAACATACGCATTATCTGTCATCCCAGGTCAAAATTCATGCTAGAATTTCTTTGCTAGCATAGCGTCACATGCTTATTCCCAGCAAGTAAAACAGCATAAACTAGCATGAATTTTTGCTAGTTCTAGCAGACTTGCTAGCATGCCATGCACTGTTTTGGCCCACTTTTTATGCTAGCTAGCAAAGGACTTGCTAGCATGCCATGCACTGTTTTGGCCCACTTTTTATGCTAGCTAGCAAAGGACTTGCTAGCATGCCATGCACAGTTTTGGCCCACTTTTTATGCTAGCTAGCAAAAGACTTGCTAGCATGCCATGCACTGTTTTGGCCCAATTTTTATGCTAGCTAGCATAAAATTTCTAGCTTGTGTTGCTTGAATGAGTTGCTATTCTAGCAATAATTGACTAGCACCACTTGCTTCTATTCTAGCAGTAATTGACTAGCACCACTTGCTGCTATTCTAGCAGTAATTGACTAGCACCAGATGCTATTTTTTCATTGCTAGATACCATTCATTGCTTTTTTTTTAGCTTTTCTAGCAAGATTTCTACCACATGTTGCTTTAATTTTTTGCTAGTTCTAGCAGACTTGCTAGCATGCCATGCACTGTTTTGGCCCACTTTTAATGCTAGCTAGCATACAATTTCTAGCTTGTGTTGCTTGAATAAGTTGCTAGCCTAGCAGCAATTACTATCACTACTTGCTGTTATTCTAGCAGTAATTTACTACCACCGGGTGCTAATTTTTCTTTGCTAGCAACCATCCAGTGCTTTTTTTTTTAGCTTTTCTAGCAAGATTTCTACCATGTGTTGCTTTAATTTTTTGCTAGTTCTAGCAGAAGTGCTGGCATGCCATGCACTGTTTTGGCCCACTTTTAATGCTAGCTAGCATACAAATTCTAGTTTGTGTTACTAGAATAAGTTGCTAGCCTAGCAGGAATTACTAGCACCACTTGCTTCTATTCTAGCATAAATGTACTACCACCAGATGCTATTCTTTCTTTGCTAGCAACCATCCAGTGCTCTTTTTTTAGCTTTTCTAGCAAGATCTCTACTATGTGTTGCTTTAATTTTTTGCTAGTTCTAGCAGAAGTGCTGGCATGCCATGCACTGTTTTGGCCTACTTTTAATGCTAGCTAGCATACAAATTCTAGCTTGTGTTACTAGAACAAGTTGCTAGCCTAGCAGCAATAGTAGCACCACTTGCTGCTATTCTAGCAGTAATTTACTACCACCAGCTGCATTTTTTTCCAGTTGCTTTCCTAACATGATTTTTAAAATCTGATGCTTTTAGTTTAGGCTTTTCTACCATCCTTTTCTCGTATTGTTTTTATGTTTTAGAACTTTTTTTTTTTGTTGGCTGCTGGTAAGATAACTTTATTTATACTTCTTCAAAATTTCTCCAAATTATACTTCTCAGTGTCGGCTTTTTCATATCGTCAACATTAAAAGTTAAAAATTAGCTCCAGAAGGCTGGAACTTTATTTGTTTTGATTATTAATCAATTCATAATTTGTTGAACTGTAAAATATCCTTGTTTGAAATTCCCCTACAAAAAATTAATTGGTTTTCTATTTAAAAAAAAAAAAAAAAAAAAAAAAAGTCATACCAAAAAAGTTTGTATTTACTTTTGAATTCTAGTTTTGAAGAAGAAATGAAAATGCTAACCATTTTTTTTGTTCTTTTGAACTACTCCTGGTTCTTTATTACTGTTATGTGTATATGACTTTGTAACATGCATATAATACATTTTCACTGTACTCTCAGATCATTATCTTGAAGCTTAGTGAGTAGCATCCCCATAAAAAAGGCAGAGTTGTATAACACTTCCTCTCCTTTTTGTGAAGATTATTTTTATGTATGAAACAATTTTTTTGTATATTCATTAAAATATCAATAATGAAACTAATAATGCTGCATTACAGCAATTAAAAATATATATATTTAAAAAATAATAAAAAGGTTCATGTAAAAAGTAATTAACGTTTAAATAGTAACTGTTAACAATTTTTTTAAATTTCAACCTTCATGTATTTATATTGGAGCTTAATAAATAACTTTTAAATATTCTTATCACAAACACTAAGTTATCAAATCCATCCTCTATTTCAGGATTTCACAATGCACATTTAATGTAAATTATTTAGTAACGATTTGCATTGTTTAGTGTTTCTTTTGTTCTAAGATGACCTGTAGAAATTTTACCATACAAAAATGCTGCATTAGGCCTGAAAAAAATCGTTTAACAACATATCAGTATCTACTTATCAGTAAATCAATAAAATTGGTGTTGGTCTTGTTATACACATATGGGATTTTATTCAGCAAGTTGAACTCAATCTAAAAAAAACTAAAAAATATACACACCAATTTATAAGAAGAAACATTTATTTCTGAAACAAGTAATACAGAAAATATATATATTATAACGGGAAAAAGATAACTCATAATCATGAAGAGCCAGAAGTTACACCACTTAACTTTTCTGCACCTTTTGCCAATCCTAGATAGATAAAAGAAACGTATGAAAACAAACAATTAATTCAAATGCCTTGAAGTATAATTATAAAGGGATGAGTGGATGGGGAGGGGATGAAACAACTTAACTTTCTGAAAGTTTATTTCCTTTCAGCCCCCCCCCCCCCCAAAAAAAAACATGTTTTGTACCTAACAACATTTGGCTATCTTTAACAAATAAATTTGCGAAATTGCAATAAATATCTCAAAAAAAGTATTTGTTACAGCCCTTATTAATAATCATTGCACAATTAGAAAAATCATGACGCTTATTGTTTGCTGCATGTACAAGCAATGTACTTCCATGCTTCATAAATATTGGGGAAAAAAATTGCGATGAAGTTTTCTCTGTTTTATTAACATGGTTACCACTTAAGTCCGGGGGGGGGGGGGGGATATTTCAAGTGTTTTCCTTATATGAATATGCAGTTTTAAAATGAAAGAACACTAATATTAACATTTATTCGCTGATAGCTTCATTACAGGGGGGAAAAACAATTAAGAATAAGTAAAGAAAAATTTATCATATTTGAAATAGCAGCATGGTAACTGACATTTAGGCCGAACTTTTTATTAAAAAAAAAAAACTTTTAACCATGTATTGCTTACATCTTAAAAGGAAAAAGTTAAACTGAACAGAATAGACAACTTATCTCAATCTCTTTGAATTAATTTTGTACAATTCAAGCTATATGTCAATAAAAACATAATGTAAACTATTGTTCTTATGATAGACATTTTAATACTTACTTAGGTATAAAAAAAATGTAATTTTTTATTTCATTTTCATTATTTATTTATTTTGTAGTTAATATATTTAGACATTGCGTTCAGCAACTTAAATTTCTAAAATTGGGAATTTCTATTGGAATAGTAAAATTTCCAATTTTAATGGAAATTTTTTAAGTTCCCTGAATTTTCCCTGTTTAAAATTTAACTTATATGAGTACAAAATTTAAATAGGAAGCCAAATATTTCAGTATTTTGTTAAAATTATAAACCATCTAATGTTGTCGAAAACCTTCGAAACAGAGATTTCTATCGCATCAGCTGCTGCATTGAGAAAGGAGATAAGATGCTTTTTGTGAAGATTAATTTAATATGATAATTTCCAAATTATCACATTAAATAATATCCAAATTTCCCCTAATCAAAAGGTAAATAAGTATTCCTAGAAGGCACTTTATATCACCACAAAGAATTTTTTAGTACAATAATTCAGTACACTTGGCTTGTTATATTATTGAAGTGATATAACAGTAAAATTGAACTACCATCTTGTTGAGAGTTGAACTCAAATGCGAAATATAAAAAACCCAGGATTTTGTTCAAATTAGCCGTTATTCGTAAGAACCGTGAATGAGTGATAACTGTGAAAAAAAAGAAATGCTTTTAAAAATATTACTACTAATACCTATTGTAATCTAATTAGTCGTACATTCAGAAAGTTGTACATACATTTGAAAAAGGAAGGTGATAGTGGATAATCGCTGAATAAGTTGCAATTTATATAATTTGAAGATTTATCTTTAAGTAAATTGAAATGCCCACAGGTAAACAAATGGACGGGCCTTTAATTTTTTTCTCAATATACAATGATGCTTCTACTACCTAACAAAATGTTGTATTATTTCTTAAAAAGGAAATTACAGTATTTAATCATGAACACTTTAAGTAAAGAAGTCAAATCTTTGTTCATCTGAGCCAAGACTTTCAAGCAGTGGTGTTTCCATAGGGTATAATACTCCATATGCCCTCAAGCTTCAAAAATTTTCAAATTATGCATATGATCGCATACACATACTGTGCATAGTGGATTACCGGGAGTTTACCCTCAGAAAAATTGATGGTAACATCACTGCTTTCAATTTAATGTATGTATTATAATGAAATTTTTAATTTAAATAGCTAAACTTAACCTTATTAAACAAGTTCAACTGTATTTGACATGCTGACTCTTGAGAGACACATTGTTTTAGATTAAAATACACTGATTAAGACAAATAGCATCAAATTTCAAATATTGCTAAAGAAAAAAAAAGATAACAGCACTTCACTGACATGTGCAGGACACTAATATGAATAAGAAAATAATAATCAAATGACTGGGAACACGATTCAAAGTTAACAAACTCAAAAACACAAGGAAATAAAGAATTAAAAAATAAAAAAGTAGTATTCAATTTTTACAATCTACACAACTATAATTAAGATAAAACCTAATGAAATACAAAATTCCACTCTAATTTGTATAGCAGATAAAATTTAATAGATTGTTATAATATCGAGAGTAATCGAGCAAATCAGATTGTAAAACCGCAACACGAAATATTGTATCACAAAAAATATAATTGCACTGAATACCATATTCTGCAGAATAAATACCAATATTTGTTTAAATTTTTTTTTGCTTACATTTTACAAGCAATTCAAAATTGAAAATATTAATCCATTTTGGGTAATGTAAATTAATCTACAATAAATATAACTATTACTAATCATTTCAAAAGAAAAAAATAAGCTAATACTGTAAATGGCTAATTTGGTTTATGTTTATCTGCATCCGCATAATGGATAATTACTTTCTTTCCTGATATATGATTTGGTAACTGTTAATCACGACAATATGTTATGTCATGCTGTTTCCTTACAAATACAAATCCAAGTTGCTTAAAATATCAATAAATTACATTTCTTTCAAGTAATTTTCTGATCTGTCAATCTTTTTGGTAACTGATAAAGTGTTATTCAGGGTTGGGTTTTTTACAGACAGGTGGTTTTTAGTCTATAACTGCCAACCAAGTGTTCTCCTTTCTTTTTCTTAGCTGTGTATTTTATATAAAAAGTTCAGCAATAAATTGATTTTGCATATTTATAACTACAACTTAACATTATGATTTTTTTCTGGCTAGTGTGCAATAGTTTTTAAAGCAGTTAGTAAGGCTAATGTAATGTGTCATAAGATTTTAAAATTTAACATAAATACGTTTTCTTTTTACATTAAATTTACTTTAGATAAAATTAATAAGTAAAAATGTTGTATTGTGATTTTTTCGATAGTAACTTTCATGTATAAAAAAACATGTTCGTTTATGAATTGTCGAATATTTAAATGTTTGTGTTTGATTGCAAAATATTGAATTGTGTTTGAACCGAATATTCGGTTAGTAGGGTCAGGTGGGGTAAAATGGGTAAACCCATGGCCTACTTTTGGATTTTGACTCAAATATTTTTGTCAAAATATTTTGTTTCTTTTTTTTGTGTTATGTATACATTACATATGTTTTGAGTAGAAATAAAATGATTTTCATACATAATTTGATAAAATTTATTTTTTGGAGAGGAGTGTCTAATGTTTTCTATACCCATTTTACCCCATGCAGGCGAAAATGGGTAGCCTGTGGGGGTAAAATGGGTATTATAAAGTCTAAGAAGCGAAAAAAACACATTATTTGTTCATTGCAGTGTGATAATATAGACTTAAGAGTCAGTTAACAAAATTTAACTATTTAATTTTAAAAAAATAGTGCTAACAGTAAATTTGACAAAATATTAATAAGGTTTCTTTCAATGCATGATATCCATACTTGTCATTCTTAAAAAAAAGTAATGGCCTTTATAGTTATATTCTGGCTCATTAATTTTTTTCAATTATTATTTGATGTTTTTCAATGAAACCCATGTTTTTATTTGTCCCCATCAGGAAAAATAAAAAAAATCTCCCATCTCGGATTTCTAAAAAATATTTCATCTGATAATATTTCCCTCAACTAGGGGAGGGCAGCCAGGGCTACCGCCCCGGGGACCCCGCAATAAAGGTTTTACAAAACATCCTAACTTTCAAGGGCCAAAAATATCAGATATATATATACATATAAAAATATAAGGATATATATCAAAGTATCAGATATTTCCGAAACTATGATGATCTTTTCGAACCCTGATTAGGGGCTTCCACTGCTTTGTTGTCCCCACACTTCCAAATCTGGCCCTGCCCTCAACAGCCATATATTTGCCCATAAATTCTTTCTTGCTTGTTTCCTCTAGGCGTAATATTTATACCCAGGCACCTGTGGTTAAACTTTGCTTCATAAGCATATTTTTAGCAGTTTCTATTCCAGATACTTCCTCTGAATGGAATCTTTCTTTTCCCACTATTTTTAATTTTGTTTTTTAATTCCTTATTTTTTTCAATTTCAACTCTTAGCCTTTCTAAAACATCTTTGTCAATATTTCCTGTAAATAACTCATGCAGGTAGTTGTCAAATCTGAAGCTCTTGTTGAAATTACAGACAATATTGCACTTTTCAAATCTTTATAAGGTGACAAAATGGTGCTTTGTGACGTATATTTTTTGGATTGAAACGAGGATGAGTTCTGAGAATTTAAAGGTACATTAGAGAAATTGGTAGCATCTGATTGCAATCAAATACAAATGTGAAGACCAGCAACAGGCTGGGCCCAGCATATTCTGAAGAAATTGTTATTTTGTGTGCAGGTGCACACAAGCTCTAGAATAAGTATACCGCTGGGTTCTTATTATTTGTTATGATGGAGCGAAGTTTATTTCATAAAGTCATGACATTGCATACTTTTCTGTTTAAATCATTTTAAATTAACCACAAATGAATTAATATTCATTTCAAGGAAAATATACTGAATCTTTTAAAACAACTTGCTGGAATGATAAGCCTAACCATATAGCCATTTTCAAAAGATGAGATTAAAAATAGAAATTTTTTTTAGCAATCACGATTACTTATTGTTCTCACTTGACTGTTTTGAATTCCTATCATTTTATTCCCCCCCCCCCCCCGCACCATCACCGTCGACCGGCTCCTCACGATGCTGCTCCTATAGGGAAAGCCATCTCCAGGTTGCATCCATGTACTGCACACACGCGCATACATACACAACTACACACACGCACACATACACCTACACACTTATACCAGCACACAGACACAAACACACATGCCTACACACACATACCCCCTACACCACATGCCTACATACAAACACACATCTACATACACACTCGTGATTGCGAAAAACATAATTTGAATTTATGATGTAAAAATTCGAATTAATTTTTTTCTATTTTTTAATATTTCTTTTTTTTTCTTCCCTGTAAGTTGAAGCAGCAACAAAAATGCCCAACTAAAGATATTATGACACAGTAATAAAAATTTCTAAAAAATCAGGACTTGGAGATAGAAGTTTAAGTAGACAATAGGCGGCTTGAATTTATCTACTTCAATTTAAAGTGTTACCTCTCACTAAAAAATAATCTATTGATAAAATATATTTTGTGAACTAGAATTCAGTACAGTCAAGTATAATGTCCAACTCAAAAAAAGGCAAATTTAATTCAAAATAATTTGTTTTTCTTTTTAAATATCTTCTCCCCCCTTTAACTGAACAATTCTTTCCTGAATTAAAGTTTACATACAGAATTTTAAACTGACCTGAGAGAAGTTTGTTTACTTGTCGTATCTCGTGCTGTGCGGTATCTGTGGTCACTCGAGCCATTCACATAAAACAAGGAAATTGAAATAAATTAATTGATAATAAATGTTATTCTGATATTTCACAAGGCAAAATAAGTAATTATGACATGGATACCAAGACTAAAATTTGTTATAATATTGTTAAAAATCGAGTCAAAAATGTTTAAAATAACAGTCCCCCAAGAACTGACTATATACTATCAGTGTTTGTTATAACTCTGGTTATTATATATATATATATTCATAATTTATTGAATAAAAATGATTGTAACAAGAGATAATTTTAAGGAAGTAGAATTATTTTGACATTCTTATAAATTAAAACCTTAAATTTATTTAAAACAAAAAACAATTTTAATTTTTTTTTGTTTTTCAGAGGTTAGACTATAGATCATAATAAACAGAAATAAACTAGTAGATAAACACTTGTAACCAGGGTTGGCAAGGTTTTGGACACTATGGTAAAAACCCTGGTTTTTACCGTCCTGTCCAAAACTCTAGTGTCCGAAAGTGTCTAAAACTATATTTTATATTAAACATTTATTCAATGTGAACATTCAACTTATTTATGCAGTTGATTTTAATCTACTTAAATACACAGAAGTAGAATTCTTGACTTAAATCTCAATTTGTATGCATGAGTTTATTTTAATTAATTAATTTATTTTTTGATAATAGTAACCAAATTTTGATTTTGCTTATGTATGTGTGCAAATGAAAGCAGGGTTGGCAAGGTTTTTACTGTCCTATTCAAAACCCTTGTATGTATCCAAAACTACATTTTGAGGAACTACACGACTGGCTGGTTTTAAGGGTTTTTTAGATGGAATCATTCGATCTTTCTCATGCTATGAATAAATGGTTACGAATTATGAATCGTAATCTAGGGTAATAATAAATGACACAAGCAGATAAAGTAAAACTTTTTATTTCCTACATGTTTATATCGAAAAGTTACTTTCGTAAAAAGAAACACTTGGAATTAGGAATAAAAATTAAAACATATCGTTGCAGTACGCACAGAAAAATTAAATTAAATAGCGCACGATATAAGACTAAATTAAAAAATAAAACACATCGCACATTTATGGAATATTCCCCCATCATGTTAATTGGCCGTGGGAAAAAACACACACATTAGTAAACAAAACTAACGTAATGAAGAGATTTTTGCGAGAATTATGATAGAGATTCCTTTACTATTTCTTCAACAAAAGTTAAATAAATTATAAAACTTACCTCCTAAATAACGTAATTCCACAGGTAAAGCGTAGAGAGTCTCTACGAGAGACCACGTGCTCGCTCTTACTCCATTAGAGAACTCCATGTGCGCGCTGGTGGCGCCAGTGAAAGAAGAAAGTTACAGTTAATCAGTGAGACGGGAAAACGGAAAAGTCTCAAGTTTTTTTTTTTTTCAACATCCACGTGCGAACTTAAACTTTCTTTTCTGGATTCATTTAAGTGTCTCATTTTTCAAATAGGTGTCAAATTTAATTTACTTTTTCCTTTTTAGTCAAGGTGAGCTTATTTTTGAACCTCAGTTTGGGGACATGTCCCAGAATTTAGGAACGATTTGGGGATACTTCTAAATAGTTTTGGGGACACATTGTGTATTTTCTTCAATATAATTGCGTGTGTATTCAACTTCGTTTTTTGTTAAGGCAATTGGGACAATTCCCTGTAATTTTCGCGTAGTTAAAAAAACAGGCACCGGTGTCACAGCAAGCGTTCTTAAACGATTGAGTCCCATCATGTTTTAAAATAGGGACTCAACCGCAGACTGCACCATTGAAAGTTTTATGAGGGGGGGTGGCTTTTGCTTTGGGGGGTCTTCGTGATATTTCTGGGGGGGGGGTGCGTCTTGCCCTTAAAGGGGTTGGCCACCCCTGACTTTTCATAATTTTTTCTTAAGCATTTTCGTATAAAAATAGGGCGATCATTTCTGCTACCTTAGCAGTTCTTTGCACTGCATCGAGTTTCAATTTTTTTATTGGTTTAAAAAAAAATCTTAAATGACAAAGGACAATATTTTATAACAATACTAAAATAAGTCAAACAGTTCATTATAATTTATTATGATGTAAGCAATGATTACTTATGGACTATTTTTGGACATTAACCAAAAATTTGAGTTATCTTATAACACCAATAAGATTTTCTTGTCAGGAGCGGACTGAGAACCACAAGAGGGCGCCAACCTGGGCCTCCAAAGGACACAAAAAAAAAGCGAAAAAAAAAGTGTAAAGAAAAGGAAAAAAGGGGGGGGGGGAGAAGCTAGTAAACAGGATTAGGGGGTTAAAGAAAAAAAAATTAACTGAAGTCGAAACCGGTTTGTTTGCTCAAATAATAATAATAATAAGGAAGTTGCTCCAAAAAAGAAAATAAATTTGAATATTTTTTTTTAAAGTGTTTAGACGTGAGGGCAAAAAAGGCGCATTGGCGGGAGGGCGTATCGGCCGGCGGGGCGGTCCTCCCCTGCTTCTTATACGAGCCAATTTCCAACTCCCTCCGTACTAATACAAAAATTTGGGACACAGCGTCAAAAAAAATTTGAATTTGGTAACCGACGCTAAAATTCGAAGATTTTGTGGTCATCTTCTAACTTTTTTATTACAAAGTTCTTACGATTTTCAGAAACAGAGTTCATATTTATTTATGTGGCAGCGAAACTTTAATTAGTTAATGAACATTAAAAGTCAAGTTTTAACTACGAACGCATTGTGTGATGAACGTGTTAGTGAAAAAAAAATAATAATAATAATAATAATAACGTTTAATAAATTAAATATATTGGAGGAAATTTCCGAATTGAACTATTTATATTTTACGTAAACTCTATATACATTTTGAATATCACTCGGCATGGGCGTATCCAGAGAGGGTATAGGGTGGCTGCTGCCCCTCCCTTCCAAATAGAAAATAATTAATATAAAATCAAAAAGAGGGAAATTTAAAAAAGAAGAATAAAGATAAATATGTGGTTTCTATAAATTTCTACACCTATCCATGAATTCGGTTGCAGTAACTTCGTCACTGATTTTAAGAAGAAAGAAGGAAAGTTCTTTCTGTTTATTTGGGTTAGTACCATCATGAAGGTAACGCAAGGTTAATACTATTGCACCTAAAGTACTTTCTGCGAACTCTCCAATTAAAAGTGTTCTTTCCGCGCAAAAGTGTGTTCCTTCACGCGATTATGCCCCCACCCTTTAAATTGTAAAAAAATTTAAATTATAAAAAGAGATCCGCTTTGGTTCCGTCATTTGAAAGTTTTACAAATGGGAGGGGGGGGGGGGTATATACTCAATGCTTTTTATGGGGCAAAACAGGAAAATACACACACACATACAAATTAGGTGGTTTCCAAGATCAGCGCAGAGAGGGGGGGGGGGCAATTGATACCTGTCTCTTGATTGCCCAAAAGTCAGATATGCTCTTCTTTCACGCTTTCTTGCTTTCTGGGTCATTTCAAATTTTTGCTAGGGGAGTGGGGAGAGTATACTCAGCATATTATAGCGAGAAACAAAAAACCATGTGCAGATTTTGGAAACATAAATTGATTTCACAAAGTCGGGGGGGGGGGGGTGGAGGCTCAATTGCCCCTCCTGACCCCCTAAATAACGGGCCTACTTTTGTGCTCCCTTTAGTGTGCAGGGCCCCGCATTACAGGGCCTGTGGGCATGAAGATCCGGGTCTGATTCTGTGGTTATCCTTGATCTACAGAAGATTGTGATGTAAATGAGCATTTTTTAGTGATACAATAGCATGTCATGCTGTTTTTCCCCCAAAGCTTACAGAAACTTTAGCCAACTAAGCCTGTTAAGTTGGCAAATATTAAAAAAAACATATAATAGCTTGTTTCTACCTTTACATGCTTTCGAATCAGATCGAACAGCTAATAATCACAGAGATGCTTGAATCTAGCTTGCCATGCTATTACCGCACAAGCTAGCTCCATAGCAATTCATGTTTGCCAGCATGAAAAAGCATATAGTAGCTTATTAAGGTTGCAACCTCTACATGCTTTCGAACAAGCTTGCACAACTAGTTAGCATATGATGCTTGTACATAGCTTGCCATGCTATTATTATGTAAGCTAGCAGCATATAAACTCATGCTAGCTAGCATAAAAAAGCAGAAAATAGTTTATTAAGGTACCTACCACTACTTGCTCTCGAACAAGCTTGCACAGCAAGTTAGCATATGATACTTGTACATAGCTTGCCATGCTATTACTTGTTAAGCTAGCTGCATAGCAACTCATGGTAGCTAGCTTAAAAAAGCTTATTAAGGTACCTAACACTACATGCTCTCGAATAAGCTTGCACAGCAAGTTAGCATATGATGCTACGACATAGATTGCCATTCTATTTCTATGTAAACTAGCTGCATAGCAAATCATGCTAGCTAGCGTAAAAATGCATGAAATAGCTTATTAAAGTACCTACCGGTACATGCTCTCGAACAAGCTTGCACAGCAAGTTAGCATATGATGCCTGTACATAGCTTTCCATGCTATTACTATGTAAGATAGCTGCGCAGCAACTCATGGTAGCTATCATAAAAAAGCACAAAATAGCTTATTAAGGTACCTACCACTACCTGCTCTCAAATAAGCTTGCGCAGCAAGTTAGCATATGATGCTTGTAAATAGCTTCCCACGCTGTTACTACATACGCTAACTGCATAGCAACTCATGCTTGCTTGCATGAAAAAGCATGAAATAGCCTGTTAAGGTACCTACCACCACATGCTCTCCAGCAACCTTGAACAGCAAGATAGCATGTGATGCTTGTACATAGGTTGCGATGCTATTACTACATAAACTAGCTGCGTAGCAAATCATGCTAGCTAGCATGAAAAAGCATAAAACAGCTTATTAAGGTACCTACCACTACATGCTCTCTAACAAGCTTGCATAGTAAGTTAGCATATTCATAGATTGGCATGCTATTTCTATGTAAGCCAGCTGCATAGCAAATAATGCCAGTTAGCATAAAAAAGCATAAAATAGCTTACCGTATTACCCCGCATTATCCGGCTTGCCGAAAAAAGGCAAGGTTAGCCAGCATAACGGGAAATTCGAATTTTCCGGCATGCCGTATGATTCGAGGTTTATTTTGCAACAAAGCAAAAGTAAATTTCCCCATTCAGTTCCAACTAGAAAGCAAACCACTTTAAGGAAAAAAATAAATAAATCCCGAAAGTAACCTTCTTTCAAATATATATATATATATATATATATATATATATATATATATATATATATATATATATATATATATATTATATATATATATATATATTGCCTATAATATGTGCTGCTTATTTATGGTAGGTCATTATGAACTGATTAATGATATGCCACTAAAGTAATCAAATTCAGAAGCAATAATCGTCACTGCGACTTGTTTATATATTTTTTCAAATAAATTATTTTAGGTTCCTTTTAGAGAGGTAAGTTTATTTTTTAGTTATTGAATAGCTGTGGTAAATTCTTTGGCGGGAGGTAAATTGCTGCTTAGATGCTTGCTTACTTAGTTTTAATTTAATTTTTAAAAAATTATTCGTTATTAAATAATATTTTTCTTGTTAAAATAACAAATGACGGTGTTAGTAAATATGTTTGCAAAATTAAAATGTTTATTAATACTAATAAGATATGTATAGAACTTATATTTATTTTTAATCTGAACATATATCTTTTATATAGTATTTTTTTTTCCTAACCTCGATTTGCCGGAAAGGACCAGGCAAGTGTTACTGAAAATCTGGTGACCCCCGAATTTTGCGGCATAACAGATCATGCCGGGTAATACGGTATTAAGGTACCTACCCTACATGCTTTCGAACAAGGTTGGACAGCAAGTTAGCATCTTATGCTTGTGCAAAGCTCACCATGCCATTACTATGTAAACTAGCTGCATAGCAACTAATGCTAGCTAGCCATAAAGAAGCTTAAAATAGCTTATTAAGGTTGCTACCTTTACATGCTTTCGAACAAGCTTGCACCGCTAATTTGCATATAATGCTTGTACATAGCTTGCCATGCTATTAATATGTAATCTAGCTGCAAAGCAAATCATGCTAGCTAGAATAAAAAAGCATAAAATAGCTTATTAAGGTTGCTACCTTTACATGCTTTCGAACAAGCTAGCACCGCTAACTAGCATATGATGCTTGTACATAGCTTGCCATGCTATTACTATGTAAGCTAGCTGCATAGCAACTCATGCTAGCTAGCATAAAAAGGTATAAAATAGCTTATCAAGGTACCTACCACTACATGCTCTCGTACAAGCTTTCCCAGCAAATTAGCATATGACGCTTGTACATAGCTTTCCATGCTATTACTATGAAAGCTAGCTGCATAGCAAATCATGCTAGCTAGCATAAAAAAGCATAAAATAGCTTATCAAGGTAACTACCAGTACATGCTCTCGTACAAGCTTGCCCAGCTAATTAGCATATGATGCTTGTACATAGCTTGACATGCTATTACTATGAAAGCTAGCTGCATAGCAAGTCATGCTAGCTAGCATGAAAAAGCATAAAATAGCTTATCAAGGTACCTACCACTACATGCTCTTGTACAAGCTTGTCCAGCAAATTAGCATATGATGCTTATACATAGCTTGCCATGCTATTTCTATGAAAGCTAGCTGCATAGCAAATCATGCTAACTAGCATAAAAAAGCATAAAATAGCTTATGATGGTACCTACCACTACATGCTTTCGAACAAGCTGGAACTGCTAATAAGCATAAGATGCTTGTATGTAGCTTGCCAAGCTATTATTGTGTAAGCTAGCTCTCTAGCTTGTCATGCTTGCTAGCATAAAAAAGCATATCATAGCAGTAATATCTAGCAAACATAGCACAAAATAGCAAAAACTAGCATATTTCTGTTGCTAGTACTAGCACAAATTTTGACCTGGGATGGCAGAGCCAAAATGAATTTATTTCCTTATGTGGTGATCAGGTTTTGAAATTAATTCTTGCAGAACGTGAAAAGGCAATTTATTATGCTATCATAGCTGATGCAACACCAGATGTAAGTCATCAAGAACAGAATGTATTGATATTAAGGTATCTTTCTTTCTCATCAGATAAGAATTTGTTTGAAATTCAGGAGAGATTTATTGAATTTCTGAATTTCTCAAAAAAAAAACGGGATTTGATATTGCTCAGGAATTGTTGAATTGCCCTAAAAAGCATGCGATTCCATTAGAGGATTGCAGGGGACAAGTATTCGACAATGGATCGAATATGAAGGGCGCTGTGAAAGGAGTCAAGAGCCGAATTCTAAACGAAAACCCACTTGCTCTATTTTCACCTTGTGGGGCCCACTCGTTAAATTTAACTGGAGTAAATGCTGCAAAGATGTGTCCTCAAATAATGACATTCTTTGGTTCTGTGCAAGCATTATTTGTACTCTTTGCAGCCAGTCCTTCCAGATGGTCCATTCTTTTAGAAGAGATACCAATTTCTCTCATGGCATTATCAGAAACGCGCTGGAGTTCTCGCATTGACGCTGTTCGACCCATCTCCTTGCACCGTCCAGGATTATTGAAAGCTCTCGATCGTTTGTGTGATGAACTACAATTAACCGAGAAGGCCTTCAGTGAAGCTCGAGCATTAAGAAAATACTTTAGCTCTTTTGAGAGCATGCTTATGTCAGCTTTCTGGTTAAAAGTGCTGTCATGTATTGACGAACGAAACGTGATTATCCAAACACGTGGAATTTCCCTGGATGTGGAACTGAACCTTCTAAATGATATCCATAAAGATCTCCAAAAGTTAAGGGATGGTTGGCCTGCAATTTTTCAAGAAACAAAATTGGTTTCTGAAGCCATGGACTTGGAGATCGAATTTTCAAATTCAAAAAAACGAACAAAAAAGAGAAAAGTATTTTTTGACGAAGGAGCAGAAGTTGAAGAAGAAGCAATGCATCAAAGTACTGAACTCTTACCCGGTGAATATAAATTTCGAACAGAAGTAATTTTTACAGTTTTGGACTTTATTATAATTGATATAAATACTCGTTTTGAAGAAATGAAAGAAATTTGTTCTCTATTTAAACCAATACTGAAATATATGTCCTTAGATGATGAAGAAGTGCAAAAGCTGTCTGCATGCTTGTCATCAAAGTATGCAATCGACTTAAATAGTCAACTTGGAAATGAGATTATTCACATTAGAAACATTCATTCGTCAGTGTTTAATGAAGTAACTGAACTTTCTCCCCTAGTGCTTTTGAATGAGATTTACAACAGAAAGCTTCAAACAATATTTCCTAACATATGTATTGCCCTTCGCATATTCTGCACTCTCCCCTTGACTGTCGCCCAAGCTGAAAGGGCATTTAGTAAATTAGGAAATCGAATTAAAACATGGACTAGATCAGCAATTGGACAAGACAGACTAAATTCGCTAGCTATTCTTGGCATTGAGCACCGGTTGGCAGCACAAGTGGATTTTAATTCAGTCATACACGAGTTTGCGACAAAAAAAGTACGTAGGGTGAGAATATGTTAGTGAATGTTACTGACAAAAAAAAAAAAAAACCACTAAATGTCCATTCTGTAATCCAGACAGGTATATCTATATTCGTTAGAAGTTAAAGTTATGGAAACGTATGTAAGTTAATTTAAATATAAATTTAAAATCTCATGTTCGGAGAGATTATATGTATATGTTATTTTCGATTATTAATTTATATTTACTCTAGAAACTCAATACTTTCTCCTAACTGTGGATTATCTAAGTCAAATGTAATATGTATGTGTGGTAATAAATTCAGCATTTATTTCAATGATATTTCGACTTATAATATTATTACGGTACCATTGTTCGGCTTTAATTTTTACGTCTAGAGCTTTTTATTTCGTAATTCGGATTTTTTTTTTCCCTTCGTTCATCCGGCTTCGCCTTACTGAACATTCATAATTCACAATCATGTAACTTCACTTATCTCAAACATGACAAATTATCCAATTTTTACCGCATGAAGTTACTGTATTTGAAAACATATTTTATAAAAGATGATTAAATTTTAAATTAACATTAAAATTAAAAAAAAAAACTATCGGCAACTAAACAATTGAACATCACATATGAATGCAATTTTAAACTACTCATTTTGAAGTTAATAAGTGTGTGAGTGAAAGGAAATGAAGCGCGACAGTTAAAAAAAGGAATGGGGGTGCGGGGGTCATGGGGGGGGGGGGGCCCGGAATGAAAATTGGTACCGGGCCCCATTGCTGGTAGCGGCGGCCCTGTTTAAGAGGGTCATTGATCTACATTGAGGACTAATAAATTTACTAGGATCAACCTAGCTGGGCCAAGAGCCTGTGGCTGTTCGTCACATTTGTATTTGTATTTGAACTTCAAATTTTTAGATCCGAAAATATAGTACCTGGAATCAATGTTATTAAAAAAAAATTTTTTTTTGCTTGTTTCTGTTCGGTATTTCTTCTCAGCGCGTCATAATTCAAAGGATTGACTGGGTTCGTTTACTGGGCTATTGCTATTTTTATTTTTTTGCTAATTTTCAAAAGAATAATAATTTCTAATGAGCTTAAAGTTTTTTCAAAGCACTCTTCCAACTCAAACCACATGTCGTGTCTGCGTAGTCTGAGCTTTTTCAACTATTTAATAGCAGTAATCTCATGTATTCAGAGCTTAGGGTAACGTGATTCGCCTGTCCACCTAAAGAAATATGAGTTTTGATGAAAATTTAAGGGATTATAATCTATGGCACAAGCTGCGTCATTGAAAAATGTAGTGGGAAAGGATTGACAGGGTTCCGATCTCATTTGGGGGGGGGGGGGGGGCACCCCTGCTTAACTGATACCATTTTAAGTAGGAGGTGTAATGCTGATCATTAAAACCTGACCCCTCTTACAAAAATTTCTGTATCCGCCCCTGTCTCGCTTAATGTAATACGTTTACAATGTACCAAACCAGTGTTTTTTTTTTTGTCATATCCCGGATAATGGAATATACTGCTTATTGGAATATTTTCCGTGGCAAATTGGCTGTTTCATTAAGAGGGCTCTACTGTATCAATTAATTCAGGGGCAGGGTCGTCCGAAGACCTGACGACGCCCGGAGCGAAAGTTTCCTGGCGCCCTACAGTGGAGTATTTGACTGAAAATCCTGGCCATAAGTCCAAAATTAAAAATTTACCCGATTTTTATGAAAATTTATTCTATGATAGTTGACTAACTGGTGCATCGATCGGCACCTGTTTTGGAAACTTGAGTCACGTACAATTGCTCATAGCCTCGGTAAAAGATGAGATTTCTATAAGAATTTTCGCTTTTTTGTTACGTTTCAGCTTAATTATTACGTTTCAATGTAGATTTTTTTGTGGCTTTCTAAACGAATGGAATTGAACCAAACCAATTTTACGGTATAAAGAAATGTCAGAGCTTAGTGCTAATTATAAATCAAAGATAATATTTTTATTTTCTTTTTGTGAAAAAAATAAGGAAAACTTGGTACGTGAGATTTTCAAAGGCTTTTCGCCTTAATTTATAACTAGAGAAAGCTTTTTAAATGGGTGTCGGGCTTGGTCGGACTGTTTTGAAAGTTGCACCGTATTTGGCAAAGTCTCTAGTGCTAATTTCAGCAAAAAAAAAAAAATCTTCCGCCTACAACTGCGTTTTTTAAAATGATTTAAAAAAAAAGTGCATAAACCGATCTTTTTGTGACAATTCATGATTTTAAACTGAATTTACCTACAAAGATTTAATAAATTTGTAAAAAGTTATCATAAGTACTACTGAATGAAAAGATCGACATATTTGAGCGCACAAACAACAATTCAGACACGAGTTTCAGGGTTACGAGAAACCGCTTCATCAATGTACAAAGATGTAAGCTATGGAATGAGAATCATCCAATTAATTTCGAAACGCTTGCCTTTATGCATCGCTAAAGAGATTCATTGCCCCTAAAACATGTGTTTGCGTTCAATTATGTTAATTTTCTCGTGTACGTTAATGAGTTAATAAATTAAATTATTTTGTGACCTCGCTAAGAAAATTTGCTCTTCCTTAAAATTGAGAGAGATTTTAGATAAAATAAATAAATATTTATATTTTTTCAGATCATTCTGCAAATAATGTACCGGGGGAGGGGGGTCTTTTCTCCCTTATACATAGAAAAAGGGGGAAATACCCCCCCCCCCCCCACACTTGCTAGCGTTAGGAGACAGTTGCAATTGTCTCCTAAGGCTAGCGAGCTATCCGCATTTAAGACATTTTACCTACTCATTGTAAAATTGAAGTTATATAAAATTTTAGTTCCAAGTTTTTGTTTGTACAATTTTTAGCGGGACACATCACATTATGTAAAGCTAAGGATCGACCCAAGGTACGAGTACAATATATACAATTCAAAAACAAAGAGCTTTTGAATATCATTTTCGAGTGTTTTTTACAGTTATAACATCCTAGTTCATTCATTTATTTTTTTTGCAATAGAAAAAAAGGTTCTTTGTAACCCCGAAACCTTTGTCTTTAATTCTTTTTGTGCATGATTAACTCAGGGCTTTAATGATTGAAACCAAACAAAAGAATAAAATTGATTTTTTTTTTTTTTGGTTTCAAATTAGTGTTTTGTGCAGAATACTAGGATTTTTTATCCGCTTTTTTGCTTTTTTTTTCCCTCGAAACAGTGCACTTAATTACATATCTTCAAAGGAAAACAGCCATTCGCATCGAACATGTTTTACTTATCGTTTGTCTAAGCATTATTGGCAAAGAGCCAACTGTGGCATCCATTTCGGATCGAGTGAAAATTATTGGAACTTTTTATTTCAACTCATTGAAAAAAAAATCGTTATAAATCAGTGAAACACCATAACTTCACCGTTTTTGCTGTAAATGAAGGTAAGGTGTTTATATATTATTTCCTTAAAAAGTTTCAGAGTCATAACATTATTAGAATATTGGATGCAGGAATTTTAGTTTACATTGATTGAATAATCGATAAAAGTTGAAAAAAAGACCTCCCTTTGTAAATTCTTAGAAATTCGGTTAATTACGTTAGAACTTGAAACAAACCATATTCTTGAAGAAAATTATTTTTCCTATCTAGTGATACATTGGGTTTTTTTCTACGTTTTCTAGGATCGTTTTTACGGTCTTAAACATCCAAGCGTCTAAACCGTGGATAAAATATATAATATTTCATTTTCTAATTCAAACTTAAAAAAATCGAGTTTCAAATTGTAACATCAGACCTTTCAGACAACTTGTATATCAAGTTTCGTGTCTATAAGTGGGATAGCTTCGCCGTACAGCGCACAAACGCACACAAGGGTGTCGCCTTCAGATAAGTGAAAATTTCAAACTAGTTTTGGCCAGGATTTTCAGTCAAATACTCCACTGTGCGCCCCCCCCCATACACACAGAAAAATCAAGCTAGTTATAACATCAGTGCATAGTAGATACTTGAATATTTTACATATTGATAAACAGAACAATCAAAGGGCTATGCATAATATAAATTAAAACACAAGCACTGAATCTGTTTTTGATATTTGTGAAACATTAATGCCCCAAAAACCTTTCGAAAAACGGAAATGTTAAAAATCTAGTAAAATATTACCCACTAGATAAAAAACAAACAATTAAAACTGAATTGGTTATTCATATTGATCAAGCTAAGAACACGAATATAATTTGCTGATTATAAAGAGAAAATGTATTTATCGAAGTAAATTACATCAAAATTAAATTTTGATCTAAACTCATCCAATGATTCTTTTCAAGAGTTTTTTGGTTTTACTTGTACCAATTATCAGCTTTCTTATATGTTATCAACAAAGATGTTATTCTTTTGCATCAAATATTGTAAGTTTTAGGGAAAAGTCCACAAATACTCAACAACACCGAAAATCGCTCGGAATTGCGTTTTTGGAGCTCTAATTTCGAAAAATCACTGGCCCTAATATTACAAAATATGGCCTTACAAATTGCTTTTAAGAATTGAGTTCAAGAAAATATTCGCCTCCATGCCACCTTTCTTTAATATCACAAGCAATGGGTTTTTCAAAATACACTTACAAAAAATTTAAGTGGGATAGCTACTGAAAGTAAAACGCTGCTTAAATTTTTTGACCATAATTTTGAACAATTTTCCTGGGAGATGCTCCAGATCCTCCTATCCATCAAATCTTCAAAGTTTGTCTAAAGCTACGTTTTGAAGCTTCAATTTCTAAAACTTCAGGGGGAGAAGGAATTGATTTTAATCTATTTAAAAAAATAATCGATCGGAAACAGTCTCTGAACTACCTCCCTTACCCTAAC
Source organism: Uloborus diversus (assembly GCF_026930045.1). Lineage (NCBI taxonomy): Eukaryota > Metazoa > Arthropoda > Arachnida > Araneae > Uloboridae > Uloborus > Uloborus diversus. The sequence continues at coordinate 42,900 of NW_026557744.1, forward strand.
ATCAATAAATATGGCCTCGCCTATAATCGCGTTTTAAGGCTAAAATTTTATTTTTAAAACTAAAAGTTTCAAAATTTTGACCGGACACCTTTTGACATTTTTTCCTATTCGATCAATTAAAAAAAAAACATCTGTTTTTTTCAAAGCGACCCCTTAAAAAAAATTTCTCGTTACGTCACTGCATGCGGGGGCAGAACTCAAGCAAATTTGGTGAGAACTAGACAAAAGAGAAGTGCCTTTTGTTTGATTTTAAACAGTTATATTCTCAGAAATTGTATCTGTTTCAATGATACAAAGGAAACGAATGCTTTGGAGACTGAGAGACAGGAATATTTTAGTGCCATAGAACAAAATAGAGAACCATTGCAATGACTCTCTATTTTGTGTGTCTATGGCTGTGTATCTATGATACCTGAAATGAGGGGGCGCCGCAAGGCGCCTCTAATTTTATACAATCGGTGCATTTTATACGAAGAGAGGCACCGCAAGGCGCCCCTCATTTCGTGTGAATGTTGTCGTGTTCCGTCGAAACGAGAGGCGCCTTGCGACGCCCCCTCATTTCGTGGCACCCGAAACGATTGCCCCGCTCGCCCCCCCCCCCCCCCCCTTCGGGATGGCCCTATTCAGGGGTTCCCAAAGTGGATGCCCCTGGTGAGGTGATGAATTAAAAATTGCAGAAAGATTTATTAGCACCAGCAAGTGTTTTCTTCTGACGTAACGAATCAGGTATTTTTTTATACTAAAAAATTTACATCGACATTTCCAACCCGGCGACAAAAGTGACACAACTCAAAATTTTGGAAAAAAACGAACTATGTTCTTTCTTGCCTCAAAACCCGCACTGTTAGCATTCATAACTGGTGTGTGGTGGCATAAAAACGATATACTCGTATAATCAGTAATTACACTTCATTAAATTCATAATTTAGAAGAAAGTTTTTTAAAAAATTTTGTATGCATTAATAATTTAGACAGCAAAAACTAACCAGTAAACATCACATCATTTTTTTTTTTAGCTCGTATTGTAATCAGGGTTGCTATTTTGTCCACTTTTTTGTAATTAGTCCGAGACGCCAGAAGAAATTGGACAAAACTGGACGAAAAGAAAAATCCACTTATTATCCATACATAAATTTATTGTTATTAGTGTAATAAAATTAGTATATAATTCTAATACATTATCCATTATGAATTAATCATTTAATTAAAATAGAATGATTGTTAACTTTAGAATTTAATAAATCCAAAAAAATGTTTAATTGCACGTTGGTGCAATTTATTTTAGATGACAGTTTACTTAAAAATAATAACATTTAATAATGTGAATGAGCTATTGCTCGTGATTACACTATTGTGTATCACAATAGTAGAAATTAAATTCAATGGAAAAGTTAAATGAAATGCTTGGAGACATACATACAAAGCGAAGCTTTACAGATCAGGGGAGCCCACCTAGGGGGTGTTATGGCACAATTGTTTGAAGGGTATCTTTTCTCATTTCTGGGGGGGGGGGGGAGCTCTTGCTTTTTGGGGGGATCTATACAATCTTTAGGGGGGATGTGCCCTTGCTCTGTTGGGGGGACCCCTGTATAGATTAAAAACATTGCATTACTGTTGTATTTTTCGAGTTTTTATTGATGTCACTCCATAGTAAAATATTTATGTAATCTGCAAATTTTTATGGATATGTTAATGTCATACAAATTAAGAAAAAATTCTACTTTAGTAGGGTTGTGGGTACTTAGAACAGAGTATCGGAAGAGGCTATAATGAGCAAGGGGGTAGATAGCTTTAAAAGGGCCATTAATCTTCATTGGGGACTGATAAATTGACTAGGAACAGCCTAGATGGGTTTAGAGCCTGAGAGCCTGTTCCTGATCATCACACTTGTATTGCAAGAACAGATTTCACTTCATGTCAACATTTCCTTTACTAATATCGAGTAGTTTTTCTTTTTCCTAAATATGATTTTTAATTTTTTGAGACTCCAACCTTTAAAACCTTTTTATGTTTACTTTTTAATTATCTAAAATTTATAGCTGATGTGTTTGTTTTTATAAATGCTATTACATGCATTATAACTTATTAACACTCATTTCATTTATATACACACTTACATAAACTTCAACTGATCTTACTTTTTTCATTTTCACTTTAAAATATTTTACAATCAATAGTTCATATACATATTTATGTGTGCTATTTTCATATTAAAATAGTATTACTTGAGTAGTAGGAATCTATATAATTATTTATTACTTTCAAACTTTAAATTTTTAGCTAAAAACTTTCAGTTTACTGATAAAGCGAACAAAATGGACGAAATGGACAAAATGACATTTGTCCGGGACGGTTTTTTACTGGTTTTTTTTCCGGGGTGGACAAAATAGGACAACCCTCACCATAATACAGTCGAACACATAGCAAGCCCTGATTTAACGAGAACAGTAGCTACGGGGTCTGGCACCCTTGGCGAAATTAAGAAATTGTGCCACCCCTCCCCCCTAGTGTCGCCTCGATGGGAAGTCACCGGAGGTCACTGGGACCTCCAAAAGGTTTTTTAGGTGAAGGAGGGAGAAAATTTGACTAATTGATTCGACAAATTAGGAGACAGTATTGCAAGTTTAATATTTTTATTTTCTTTTTTGATTGTTTTCAATGATGCCCAATGTTCCTTCACAGTAGATGTCATGTATGTATGAGGTTTTTTTTTTTTTTTTTTGAGAATTGAGGATTATTTAATTTTTTCCTCCAGTTCATTTTTCTTCGAGTTCAAAAGCATTTTTCTACTTGTAAGATCATTTTTTTTTTAAAAAATTAATAATAATAATAATAATAATACATAAATAAATATATATATATATATATATATATAATAATAATAATAATACATAAATAAATATATATATATATATATATATATATATACAGCCTGAGTAAAAACTTTAAGTAGCTTTTCTGTAGCAATAAAGTTTGTCTGAGCAACAACAACAAAACAAAATTTAAAATAAAATAAATAGAATCATTCTATTTTATTTTGCTTCGACTACATTTTTTATTTATCGTTTGCCAATTTAGCTTATGTTTAATCCTAATGTTATTTTCTTACAATGCATTGGAAACAAAGTAATATTCCCCTTTTTGGTTTAAGAACACTGATGAAAAAAATCAAGTATGCATGTATTTAAAAGCTTAAATTAGTGTTATGGGGGAAAATCAAACTTTTGAGCCCAAAACAGACAAGTTTTTCGTAAAAGTTTCGTAAAAACAAAATAAAAACTTATTACAGTTGTTATCATACATTTTTAACAGTGTATTGAACAAAAATTAAATTCTTTCTTTTAAAATTCGTGTTACATCAAAACCGTGTAGTTATGAATTAAAGGTTTGTACCGTGTAATATCGAAACCGTGTTATAATAATCACAAATTTGATACCGTGTAATATCGAAACCGTATTGTACAAGTACCGTGTTAAACTAGGGACGCCAAGAGTCAAGGCGGGACTTCTGTCAGATTGGTTACTGGACTCCATTTCCCCCATAAAACTTAAACGACACCAACTCCGAACAGGGCCCTTAATTCCCGACTAGGCTGACATGGCCTCTCGTCGAAGTGCCCCCATGGATTAGTAAAGAATATTAATAGAAATAATTTTCTAGTAACGGATGCAAAGCAAACAGTAAAGCTTTAAATTCGAAGATTTAAAAACTCGGTTCATTTGATCCCAGAATTTTTTTAGTTTACGGCATTGAAAAAATCATTTTATTCGTTATGCTGCAACGGCAAATACATTATGTTTGTAATGAACGTATAGTACACAGTGTTCTACAACTATATGAAATATACGTAAGAGATTCGTTTAGCTAATCACACTCGTAAAAACTGACAAGTTAATTGAAGATTACTCACCAAAATAAACGATTAATCCTTGATCTACGGCAGAGAGCTAAACTCTGAATGTTTCAAAAGTCGATTCAACAAAGCTTATATCATTTCTGCAAATTGATTTAATTTAACGGAAAGCAAATTAGCAAGAACGTATCTTGGAATTGGCGTAGTGGCGATTGAATTGCACTTTTTGTAATTCTGCTTCCGAAAATTTGAACGTAAACAATTGATTAAATGAGTGAAGTGCTGATGAATTCCCGAAATAGTTCTTTCTCAGATACAGTTGAACTCTATTATTACAAGCACGGTTAGTATAAAATGACATGAACAAGTCTGTTTGTAGTTTTTATTTTATTTTCTAATTTTGTTAGCTGTTATGCAGCATTCCTCAACTTTTTAACATTCAGGGCCGACTGAAGCCAGGTGGGCCCTAGGGTAAACATTGCTTTAGGAGCCTCCTGTAGGGTTGGATTTTGTTTTCCCTTTGAGTTACGCAGCAAATTCCAATAATCCAAATAAAATTATTTATCAGAAGTCAAATATTTTTCAAGTCAATGTTCCTATTTAGTTGTTCAGTAATATTCAAAGCATGTAAAAACAAAATGTAAATGACAATAATTAGTAAGTGGACAGTAGAAATCTTATTTGGACGTTTAACAATATGATGCTTTCAAGATGACGCTTAACAATATGATGATTCAAGCTTTTTGACAATTCTGCATTGGAATGTTTGAAGACAAAAGAAGCCACGAAAACTGATTTCGTGCCTGAGAAAACTCTGGTGGGGGGATATCTCCGCGGTTCAGACATGGAACCGGTCCAATGACAGCAACCTTCACCTATGAGAATAATTGAAAGGCTTCCAATTAGGTCGCCAATATGTTTTTAAGTTTTTATAGTACATTCTACTGGATTTTTTTTAGATGCCAAATCTATGGCACAAGAAATTTTGAAAATTATAATTTGCTATCTTTAGAGCATGCGTAGTGAGAAAATAACTGCTTTACGCTATCATATTTCATCAAATTTTCTGATTTCAGTATAAAAATTCTTTTTTATGCTGTCTAATTTTCTGAAAGTTTCCTAAGCCAGGACGGAACCCTCTCCTTATGATGAGCCAAAAATATGCGAATAAATTTGATATTTTTGAAAGAAATGTTTGCATCTTCGTGAATACAAGTGATACTTGATACTTTCACAAAATTACAATGTACACAAATATAAAAGTACTGTACATTGTAAGTAAATACTTGATTATAATTATAGCTAATTCCCAGCAATTTAAGCCGAGGGATGATGGGTTACGATGAGCATTTATGGGTATGCATTTCATAGCTCCATGTTTTCCGGTTTGGTGATGCAAATTTTCTATTGTTATTGTATTTTTTGTTCAACAAATAAAGTGACAAAAAAGTCTGAAAAGCGCAAACCAAAACTTTATTTTTAGTTAAGTCATTTTGTTAAAAGTACTATAATAAAGAGTACAGAGAGCCCGAAGGAAGAAGGGGGATTCTCAATTCACTGAATGAAACTCCAGATTTTACCAAGTGAAAAGAAAAGAAAAAATAAGTAAAATAAAATACGTTCCTGCATGCATACCTCTATCTAATGGGAAAAGACGTTAGGCATCATGGAAAAAAATAAAATAAAATATCATGGCCGCATACAGGGGGTGGATTTTTAAAGTTCGAACCTCCGCCGAAAAATTTCAAAACTATTCCAAAAAGTGCTCTTTACCATTTTTTTTTGCTGAAAAAAATATTATTACTATTTATTCCCTATTTATTTAGGCATTCATTTTAAAATTTCATCAGAAAAATGAAATCATTATTTTTCAGATTGTACAAATATCACTGCGTTTTCCTTCAGCTTTGGAGTACCTGACCCTAACAAGAGCATCATAATTCTTTTAAATTTGAAAGTACTATACCTTATATTTAACATATTTTATAAGTCTTAACAAAATATGAATCTAAGAAGTACATCTTCGGATGCCCATACATGAGTACACGCACCTATTCTTTTGAGTTGTTAAAATTACATTGAATATTTAACAGGGGAGAAGTTATGTTATGTAGGGGAAAAGGGGGGCACATGTGAACATTTTTTTTTTCATTTCTTATTTTCTCAGAAAATATTTTCATTTTCTCACAGAAAAAGGGTCCTCATGATTGAATAGTCTTTTCTTTGTGCCATGGATTTTTTTCAGATTGAAAAAAAAATATTTCTATACTTTATGGAATTTTTTAAAAATATCTTCAACTGTTCACATGTGCCCCTATGGGGGCGGGGCAGATGTGAGCAAGCTTGGAGCACATGTGAACACGATTGAAAAATGCAGGACGAGCATCATATTTCAACGAAACACTCGTTATAATGAAGCATTAACGTGTATACTAATTACATTCCAGGGTTTGTAACCTAAACTGTCAGTTTGAAGTTTACAGTAGCTGTCATTGAGAAAATATTTTTTTCTGAATTATAGAATCCTGCTCACTGTCAAATTTTAAAGTTTCATATCATGTTCTAATCAATGGATCAACAACAAAAAATCCTATAAGAATAAACAATAAAAAGAATATTTTATTACGTAAAGTATATTCTTGTTATATAAAGCGTTTAAGTTTCACACAGAATGTGATAATGAATTTTTAAAATTTTCTAAACTTCAGTTTTTAGTAAAGGAAAAATATTTTGTCTTTATTTTCTTTTTTAAACATTATATACCACTAAATTTTAGCCAACTATTTAGTAATTAACGAATTAAAAAAAAAATAATAATAAAAGAAATAATTAGCAATTATGATGTAATAAAATTTAACAATAAATTTACAAACTGAGTGCAACAAAATAATAATTATAAATCTCTAAATCTCTTTTAACAGCCTACACTAATATTTATACTTGAGGAGAGGATATGGGAGCTGTTCACATGTGTCCATACATGTTGCGTTCACAAGTAGTTGTGAACGAAGAAGTAAGGTAGTGCCCCGGCATCTACCTTAGAACTAATTTTCACTAATTTTCAAAAATAAAGATCTTTCAATTTAAATAAAAAAATTTAAACATTAGCATAAATTTACGTGAATGTTCCTACAATGGTTTGCAATAATTAAATTTAGCTTATTAGTTTGCTTTAAATATGTTTTTATACGAGGAAGACAGTGACAAAAGTACATCAGCATCTGATAAAACAAAGAAGCTGTCACCACAGGAACGTAAACTGGCTCCTTGCTCTGAAAGTTTGTTTAAAAAGTAGGGCTGTTACTGCCATTACTTGAGAATTTTTTAAGATTTTTTGCTTGACGTTATCCCAGTAAAACATACCATGGTCACATGTGCCCCGTGCTCACATGCGCCCCCTACATTTCAGATTTTTTTTCTTCATTTAATAGATAAGTCATATTTTACATTTGCTTATGTTAATGCCCTTAAAGCAGTGTCCCCTCATTAAAATAACCCTTATTATAAAAAATTAAAAAAACCTCAAGATAATTTACGAATGAAATCATATTTATTTGATTTATAGATTATACGAGAAATGTGTCAAAACCCCATCCGAAACAAAAGTCTGGTTACGGCCCTGTAAAATGTAACTGCAATACTGTCTGTATTTCCAAATTCTCCGAATCATCAGTCAAAATTTACCGAATAAATTAATTTTTGGGGGCTCACAGTGACCTCATGTGACCTTCCATCGAGGCGCCCCCGAAAGCTTTTTACTTGAAACTTATATGTACAACATGTAGGAGGTAAAATATTTATTTCGTGATAAGATTTTATTAAACTTAAAAAAAAATATTTATTTTCAATTACATCTCGTCTACACAAAATGACACGCTTTAATTTCGTGGCCTATTTTCTAATACACAGCCGGGTTCATTAGCTTCTCTGCCGGTTGATTCCAGCTGCTCAGCTCGGTGGCACTGGTTTCCACAATTTTCATTGCAGCACAATTCTCCAGGGCCACAATCAGCGCTGACGCAGCAAAAGTTTTGAGTTCGAATGCAAACAATATCACTTCTTTGTGGGCAGTATTCTGGAAAAAGAAAGGGAGGTGAGACAACAAATGAATTTACTGGTATAAACAAGAAACAAATGTATCTACTGTCTGATCACCACACGATGAGATGGACAGTGGCGGATCCAGCCGATTGTTTTGGGAGGGGCCATCCGAAAATTTTGAACAAACTCCGAACTCCCCAGAAATTTTATTAAAATGAAGTTTTAAAAACTCGATTTTCGGGGTATGGAGACATTAGGTGAGGGGGTGGATTTAGGAATCTCCCTCGAAAATGTTTCAAAATTTAAATTTCCGAGTAATTTTTGAAAATTATGAAACTAAAAACGCATTTTGTCTATTTTTGATGATGTACGGAGAAAGGTCAGGTTTCGGGCGTTGGCCCCAAAATACTTTTTGAAAATAAAGCTTAGAAACCAAAATATTCTGTCATTATACGTTAAGAAGTTAGAAGAGGAGGGGTGCTTTTCTTGCTCTTCAGCTGTCCAGTCTAAAAATGCACCTTTAGGTAATGTTTGCTTACATTAAAGGAAGTGTGAAGGTTCTTAGAATCCTTCCTTCCTGGAAATATTTTGCCTTTGAGGCTCTAAAAATTCCATTTTTAGCTATATTTATACACATTTTAGAAAGGGGTGGAAGATTCGTGAGCTCCTCCAAAAACCTTCTTTTTAAGCTATCATCACGATATAAACTAGGGAGGGAGGGAGGGGGTCCTATTAAAAATCGTTTGTAATTGAAGTCTCAAAAAAATTCATTTAAGTTGCTTTTAAGTAAGTTAAGTGATAAGGGCTGGATAAGCTAGTTTCCGTTGACATTTTTTCCAAATAAAAGACTTAAAATGCAATTTTTTTGCTGCATTTGTGAAAGGGCATAGGAAAAGGGAGTTCTCTCCCTAGTTTCGAAAATTAAAGCCATAAAAACGAAACTTTAGGCTCTCTTTGTTCTTGTGAACAATAGGTATACTCTGAGAACAGCAGCATTTAGAGATCGTCCAAGTGTCTGTAGTTTGAATCGAGAAATGATGTAAAAGATGGAGAAAATTTTTGGAAATAAAAGTTTTGTTTTGAGGATAGGGATATAATTTATCTCCCAATTAAGGCCTACACTTCTTTTTCAGTAAAACACATGTGCTAAATTTTGTTATCTTTTCATAATATTTTTTCTTTTTTTATTTTTGTTAAAAAAAATCCTACAATCACAAGGCTTTGGGAGGGGCCATGGCCCCCAGGGCCCCCCTCTAGATCCGCCCCTGGAGATGGAAAGGCGAACATACGGCTTAGAAGCGGAAACGGACGCATCTATTAGTTTGCAGGAATGCTAGCCTTAAAGCCCTGCTTAAATCTTAGCTTAAGTAGCAACATGACCACCATCTTGGGGCTAAACGCTGATTTCTTTCTGTGTCTGCTATGATGAAGTATAGTGGTAGTCAAAATTATAAGGACAAAAGAAAAATTCCCAAATCTTAGCTGCGTTTGGTTGGAAAGTTATGCAAATTTATGACTGGAAACTATTGGTAAAAGAAATTTTATTACTACTTTTGTTGAAAATACATAAGAATTTCGTATTCATAGAATAAAGTTTGAATTTAAGCATCCCTGTTGTACATATGGACAAAATTATAAGGACAATTAGATTTGTGTGTTCTAAAAAGCAAAATTTGCTAGTTTTTTTGTTCTGCACAGTACACTAAATAACGATATAAAAGCTTAGTAAGGGATTGGGGATGTTACATTCTGTTTTTATAGTCCTACCGTTAGGTACTAAACTTAAAGAATTTGAGAAAAGGAAAGTGGTAGACAAAATAGTAGTAAAGAAAACTTCTCTACTTACTATACGTCAAACAGCAAAAAACCTGAATTGATAGAGATTGGCCATTTAGAGTTTTTTCAAAAATCCCGGATACTAAGGACCACAAAGACGGACAGGAAGGAAATCTTCTGTTTCTTGTACGTGTGAAGCACATGATAATAAGACGAGCTTGCTCCAAAAAAAAAAAAAAACATCGAGAGGTATTAGATGAGAATTTAAGTTACGATGCAGCCCTCAAACTGTTCAACAGGTTTTGCAAAAAGGGGAAAAGTTTCATGATGTTAAACTAATGCAGGGCCCGACTAACTAAAAGTGAGGCCCTAGGCCCACAATAATTTGGAGGCCCCCTGAAGACTCTATAGCGCAACAGGTTTTACAGGTTTGGGGACCCATCGGAGTGCATTTTTAGAGGCCCCCTTCGCCTATCACAGAAATATGTAAATCATTAATCCTGTTCATTTATGAATCTCCTTTGGGGCTTCTCTTAATTATGACATGGTAAATTTGCTACTGGCAGAGTGAATAAAAATTCTAACTGACGAAAGATTTTTTTCAACTAACGAGTCATTATTTTGAAAATGTGTGCATTTCTCGTATAGTTTTAATGCAATGCATAATTATTTATGTAATTTGGGACCCCTTAGGAAGAGGGGGCCCCAGGCCCAGGCTTAGTAGGCCAGTGCAGTAATCAGGCCCCTGAACTAATGTCACGACCGACTCTTAAAAAAGTTCATAAGAGACCAAGGGTTGAGTGTGCCAAAAATGCATTGTTATGGGCAAAAAGTGGGATAATGTTTTTTTCTGATGAGAAAAAGTTTAATTAGGATGGATTGGATGGTTTTTTCAACTTCTGGTATGATCTCTGTGAAGGGGGGGAAAAATCTCAAAACGTACGTTTGGAGGCGGTTCGGTAATCGTCTGAGAAAGTTTCGCAACGGACGGAAACTATACCAATATTTTTTGTGCAACCTAGAATGAATTTTGAGAGTAATTTTGATGTACTGAAGCAACATTTTTCAACGAAAATACTGTTAATTACGAGTTTGAACAATTCGTTTCAGGATAATGCCTAATGACATGTTCCTCAAACCTCAAAATCATTGATGCTTATTTCACGAATTTACTGTACTGGCCGGACAAAAGGCTCGATCTGAGTTTAATGGAAGCTTTTTGAGGCATTCTGGCAGCTGAAGTATGAAAAAATGGTTATCAATACCGAAACAAGCAAAAACTCATTTTCTCCATCGAAAAAGCCAGTACAAAAATTTCCAAGAACGTTCTTCAACTTCCATGACATTAAGACTGATAAAATAATTGAAAAAACAAGGTGATATTATTGACTAATAGGATTTTTCAGCTCAAAACGCTCGTTGTCCTTATAATTTTGTCCAATTTTAACAATGACGTTTCTTATTAATCGCCGAAAAACACTTATATTTTGTATTTTCAAATGTTCTGCATTCCACCAGGATTTCTAGCATAAAAAAGCATTTTGTGTATCAATTTCACTGAATTGTTTTGGAAATGATTTTTTTTCTGGACAATTTTCTGCTGTCCTTCTAATTTGTACTACCACTGTAGTACAACAGATCACAGTAGGGTCTGGTGGGGTAAAGTGATCATAAAATCGTAGGTTTTCAACTTTGGTGGATAATAAATACAACAAATAATTTAAACACCTCAACTTTTTTTGTTGTTATTTTACATTGCATTATTAAAGAACACAGTACATTGAAGTTTAGAAAAAAAAATATTGATTTAATTAGTTTTATAACACTTTCATTTCCCTCTGTATTTATGACCACTTTACCCCATGGGATGGGGGAAAGTGGTCATAGCATGGGGTAAAGTGGTCATAGTTAAAAATAAATGCAAAACCGTATTAAATAACCCTAATATTTGTATATTTCAGTTACTTTTATGGTTACAAGTATATGCACTAATATATGCGTGTATTCACGAGTATATACGTGTCGTGTAAACATGAGTAATCACGTTCATATATGAGTAGATACCGTGCATACCTGAGTATATACGTGTATAGTAGACGTATATACGCATATATGTACAAGTGTACATGTGGGTATATACATAACTGTACATAAATGTATATACGAGTATACACGAGTTAATTCGTGGATGCATCCAGTGCGTGTTTGTACATGTCTACTCACGTATATACACGTATATATGGGAGTACGAGTATATACGTATGTATACGTGTAAACACAATTATTATACCTGAAAAAGCGTATATACGTATACATTTATGTATCCGTACATACTCATCAACCAGTACATATATGTATTCACGAGTATATACGCTTACATACATGTATGCCTACAGAGTGAATCCAAGCTCTTGAGCAAAAATCTAAGGGGTGTGAGAGGTGAGGATAAAAAGCAAAGAATAATAAGGAGTTTATGGTCGTTGACGCGCTACATGCACACAAAGCCAGAAACTGATGGATGCAAAACAGGTCACAAATTTTTTACACAAAGATGATTTTACTCAAAATTTAGTTTTTAAGAAATATTTAGAGCACTTTTTAAAAGTTACGGCCCGTAGTAATTCTAATACACGCATCGCAACAAAGGCGCAGCGACGGATGAAAGTTTTTCAAAAGTCTCGTTATTAAAACAGAGAGTGCTTTGTCATTGCGACGCATGCGTTACAGCTGCAGGCCGCAAATTTCTTCAATCGCTTTAAAACCTTCTTACAACCTAAAATGTTGTGCAAAATTGTCTTAGTGTAACAAATTTGTGACCTGTTTTGCATCCATCAGTCTTTGGCTTTGCGTGCATGTAGCGCGTCAGCATTGTGTTTGTGACCATATGTTCCTTGTGATTCTTGCTTCTTATCCTCCCCTCTAAAAATTTTCCCAAGAGTTTAAACTAACCCTGTAAACTTGTATGTCATATGCTTGTATGTAAGTATCTACTCGAGTACGTACGTGTATATACGTGTCTACCTGAGTATATAAGTGTTCGTATACATACGATTAAAAGCAAGTATATACTTGTATAGCCGAATGTATATCTGCATAGATGAAAAATACCCATATCGCAGATACCCATATACGTATTTATTGGTGAATTTATGTGAATACGTTTGTATACGTGCCTACACGAGTATATGCGTCTGCATACGTATATACTCGTATATTAAACCCCATTTACGCTAAAAACAATATATATTAAGTGAAATTAATATTTAATTAATATCTGCCTTATACATAACTCTTAAGTGACATTAGAAGAACAATATTCGTTAAGCCTAATATTATGACCACTTTACCCCATCTTACTGAAATTGTTCTAAAAAATGATCTAAAATATATTCAGCTAACTGCTAATGAGTAAGCGATCTTAAGACATGTAGGAAGCTTCCTGTGCCGTCAATCTGTTCATAATTCTAACAAACAAAATTTCCGAAAGAAGTTAAAAGAGGTGTTTAGATTTTTAAAATTTTCATGTTTACACAAAATATTTTTTTACCAAATAAAATTTTGCCAGGTTTGGAAATTTTGCATTCAAAATGTAGTTTCTAACTCCCCGAACCTAAAATAAAATTTTCACATTCATTCGAACATTTATTTCCAAGCTGTAGTCATTTATTTAACGTATGACCACTTTACCCCATTGACCACTTTCCCCCACCAGACCCTACTAATACAATATGAATTAAATATCCTTAGTGATGTATATCCAAGGTGCAAGACGCAAAACGCGCATGAAACGTATTTTAATTAACTATATTTAAATAAAATATGAAAAAAGGAACAGTAGCCCTCAACACTTTTTTTTTTTCTGGAAAGAGTTTTTTCAAATTAGGTGGTAAGCAGCGGAGCTCATCAATATATTGCATTATAGAGCCCAGGGCCTGATTATCACACGTGCTAACTGGGCCTTAAGAAGCCTCAAATTGGGTTAAGAATTATGCATAGCATTATAACTGTACGAAAAATACATGTAATTTTTAAGTAATAATAAAAAAAAATAATGATTTTTTAGTTGAAAAAGATCTTCCTAAAAGGAGAATTTTTATCAATTCTGCCAGTAACGAATTTACCATGACACAATTATGAACTGCCCCGAAGGGGATACATGAATGCACATAATAAATTATTTACATAGTTCTGAGATAGACAATGTGACCCCCAAAAATACAAACCCGAGCTATACAGTCTTCAGGGGAGGGGGGGGGGACAGAAGGTATTGAGGACCTAGGGTCTCACTTTTAGTTAGTCGGGCCCTGATAGAGCCCACCAGAGCAGGAGCAACAGATAAACATAGGGTAGATGGAAACGAACTCAATTACCACATTTTGTGGTAATTTTTGAAAGTAAACTGTTAGTGGAGATTAGGTTAGGTAACATATAGAAGAGATTTCTACATACAGTAGCACCTTCTTTAAGGCGCACATCTGAAAAAATGATGCTTTTAAAAGGGACATTTTTTCTAGTCCCAGTCCCTTTGAATAGGGACCTCCAGGCATTTGCCTTCGATATTGGACCATCCGGTTTAAGGAACAGTCACAGAGAAAAATTGCAAAAAAATCATGCATAGTATATGATTAAGAAATATTATATTTATTACTATTCAAGAATTCAAGCTCCAGTTTTAAAGATCAACGGGTGAGAATTTGCCATAAACAACAGTCCGCCCTGGACTGAGTTCCCCAAGAGGCGTCTACATTGACTCCCGAAGGGTGCACAGGTTTGAAAGCAAAAAAAAAAAAAAAAAAAAATAATTTGAATTTTGACATCTTGAATTCAAATTATGTTTTTCGCAATCACGAGTGTGTGTATGTAGGCGTGTGTGTTTGTGTGTACGGGTTATGTGTATGTGTGTGTATGAATGTGTGTGGAGGTGTATGTGTATGTGTGTGTAGGCATATGTGTTTGTGTCTGTGTGCATGCATGAATGTGTGGGTAGTTGTGTATGTGTGTGTGTGTACGTGTGGGTGTCTGTATGTATGCGTGTGTGTAAGTGTTTGTATGTGTGTATGTGTGTGTATGTGTTTGTGTGTGTATGGGTGTATGTGTTTGTGTGTGTGTATGTGCGCGTGTGTGTGTAGTTGTGTATGTATGCGCGTGTGTGTAGGACATGGATGCAACCTGGAGACGGCTTTCGCTATAGGAGCAGCATCGCGAGGAGCCGGTCGACGGTGATGGTGCGGAGGGTGGCGGTGGGAAAATAAAATGATAGGACGCCAAAAACAGTCAAATGAAAGCATTAAGCAATCGTGATTGCTCAGAAAAAAAAACATTTGAATTTTGACATCTTGAATTCAAATTATGTATTTCGCAATCACGAGTGTGTGTATGTAGGCGTGTGTGTTTGTGTGTACGGGTTATGTGTATGTGTGTGTATGAATGTGTGTGGGGGTGTATGTGTATGTGTGTGTAGGCATATGTGTTTGTGTCTGTGTGCATGCATGAATGTGTGGGTAGTTGTGTATGTGTGTGTGTGTACGTGTGGGTGTCTGTATGTATGCGTGTGGTGTAAGTGTTTGTATGTGTGTATGTGTGTGTATGTATTTGTGTGTGTATGGGTGTAAATGTTTGTGTGTGTGTATGTGCGCGTGTGTGTGTAGTTGTGTATGTATGCGCGTGTGTGTAGGACATGGATGCAACCTGGAGACGGCTTTCGCTATAGGAGCAGCATCGTGAGGAGCCGGTCGACGGTGATGGTGCGGAGGGTGGCGGTGGGAAAATAAAATGATAGGACGCCAAAAACAGTCAAATGAAAGCAATAAGCAATCGTGATTGCTCAGAAAAAAAAACATTTGAATTTTGACATCTTGAATTCAAATTATGTATTTCGCAATCACGAGTGTGTGTATGTAGGCGTGTGTGTTTGTGTGTACGGGTTATGTGTATGTGTGTGTATGAATGTGTGTAGGGGTGTATGTGTATGTGTGTGTAGGCATATGTGTTTGTGTCTGTGTGCATGCATGAATGTGTGGGTAGCTGTGTATGTGTGTGTGTGTACGTGTGGGTGTCTGTATGTATGCGTGTGGTGTAAGTGTTTGTATGTGTGTATGTGTGTGTGTGTGTATGTGTTTGTGTGTGTATGTGTGTATGTGTTTGTGTGTGTGTATGTGCGCGCGTGTGTGTGTAGTTGTGTATGTATGCGCGTGTGTGTAGGACATGGATGCAACCTGGAGACGGCTTTCGCTATAGGAGCAGCATTGCGAGGAGCCGGTCGACGGTGATGGTGCGGAGGGTGGCGGTGGGAAAATAAAATGATAGGACGCCAAAAACAGTCAAATGAAAGCAATAAGCAATCGTGATTGCTCAGAAAAAAAAACATTTGAATTTTGACATCTTGAATTCAAATTATGTATTTCGCAATCACGAGTGTGTGTATGTAGGCGTGTGTGTTTGTGTGTACGGGTTATGTGTATGTGTGTGTATGAATGTGTGTAGGGGTGTATGTGTATGTGTGTGTAGGCATATGTGTTTGTGTCTGTGTGCATGCATGAATGTGTGGGTAGCTGTGTATGTGTGTGTGTGTACGTGTGGGTGTCTGTATGTATGCGTGTGGTGTAAGTGTTTGTATGTGTGTATGTGTGTGTGTGTGTATGTGTTTGTGTGTGTATGTGTGTATGTGTTTGTGTGTGTGTATGTGCGCGCGTGTGTGTGTAGTTGTGTATGTATGCGCGTGTGTGTAGGACATGGATGCAACCTGGAGACGGCTTTCGCTATAGGAGCAGCATTGCGAGGAGCCGGTCGACGGTGATGGTGCGGAGGGTGGCGGTGGGAAAATAAAATGATAGGACGCCAAAAACAGTCAAATGAAAGCAATAAGCAATCGTGATTGCTCAGAAAAAAAAACATTTGAATTTTGACATCTTGAATTCAAATTATGTATTTCGCAATCACGAGTGTGTGTATGTAGGCGTGTGTGTTTGTGTGTACGGGTTATGTGTATGTGTGTGTATGAATGTGTGTAGGGGTGTATGTGTATGTGTGTGTAGGCATATGTGTTTGTGTCTGTGTGCATGCATGAATGTGTGGGTAGCTGTGTATGTGTGTGTGTGTACGTGTGGGTGTCTGTATGTATGCGTGTGGTGTAAGTGTTTGTATGTGTGTATGTGTGTGTGTGTGTATGTGTTTGTGTGTGTATGTGTGTATGTGTTTGTGTGTGTGTATGTGCGCGCGTGTGTGTGTAGTTGTGTATGTATGCGCGTGTGTGTAGGACATGGATGCAACCTGGAGACGGCTTTCGCTATAGGAGCAGCATTGCGAGGAGCCGGTCGACGGTGATGGTGCGGAGGGTGGCGGTGGGAAAATAAAATGATAGGACGCCAAAAACAGTCAAATGAAAGCAATAAGCAATCGTGATTGCTCAGAAAAAAAAACATTTGAATTTTGACATCTTGAATTCAAATTATGTATTTCGCAATCACGAGTGTGTGTATGTAGGCGTGTGTGTTTGTGTGTACGGGTTATGTGTATGTGTGTGTATGAATGTGTGTAGGGGTGTATGTGTATGTGTGTGTAGGCATATGTGTTTGTGTCTGTGTGCATGCATGAATGTGTGGGTAGCTGTGTATGTGTGTGTGTGTACGTGTGGGTGTCTGTATGTATGCGTGTGGTGTAAGTGTTTGTATGTGTGTATGTGTGTGTGTGTGTATGTGTTTGTGTGTGTATGTGTGTATGTGTTTGTGTGTGTGTATGTGCGCGCGTGTGTGTGTAGTTGTGTATGTATGCGCGTGTGTGTAGGACATGGATGCAACCTGGAGACGGCTTTCGCTATAGGAGCAGCATTGCGAGGAGCCGGTCGACGGTGATGGTGCGGAGGGTGGCGGTGGGAAAATAAAATGATAGGACGCCAAAAACAGTCAAATGAAAGCAATAAGCAATCGTGATTGCTCAGAAAAAAAAACATTTGAATTTTGACATCTTGAATTCAAATTATGTATTTCGCAATCACGAGTGTGTGTATGTAGGCGTGTGTGTTTGTGTGTACGTGTTATGTGTATGTGTGTGTATGAATGTGTGTAGGGGTGTATGTGTATGTGTGTGTAGGCATATGTGTTTGTGTCTGTGTGCATGCATGAATGTGTGGGTAGCTGTGTATGTGTGTGTGTGTACGTGTGGGTGTCTGTATGTATGCGTGTGGTGTAAGTGTTTGTATGTGTGTATGTGTGTGTGTGTGTATGTGTTTGTGTGTGTATGTGTGTATGTGTTTGTGTGTGTGTATGTGCGCGCGTGTGTGTGTAGTTGTGTATGTATGCGCGTGTGTGTAGGACATGGATGCAACCTGGAGACGGCTTTCGCTATAGGAGCAGCATTGCGAGGAGCCGGTCGACGGTGATGGTGCGGAGGGTGGCGGTGGGAAAATAAAATGATAGGACGCCAAAAACAGTCAAATGAAAGCAATAAGCAATCGTGATTGCTCAGAAAAAAAAACATTTGAATTTTGACATCTTGAATTCAAATTATGTATTTCGCAATCACGAGTGTGTGTATGTAGGCGTGTGTGTTTGTGTGTACGGGTTATGTGTATGTGTGTGTATGAATGTGTGTAGGGGTGTATGTGTATGTGTGTGTAGGCATATGTGTTTGTGTCTGTGTGCATGCATGAATGTGTGGGTAGCTGTGTATGTGTGTGTGTGTACGTGTGGGTGTCTGTATGTATGCGTGTGGTGTAAGTGTTTGTATGTGTGTATGTGTGTGTGTGTGTATGTGTTTGTGTGTGTATGTGTGTATGTGTTTGTGTGTGTGTATGTGCGCGCGTGTGTGTGTAGTTGTGTATGTATGCGCGTGTGTGTAGGACATGGATGCAACCTGGAGACGGCTTTCGCTATAGGAGCAGCATTGCGAGGAGCCGGTCGACGGTGATGGTGCGGAGGGTGGCGGTGGGAAAATAAAATGATAGGACGCCAAAAACAGTCAAATGAAAGCAATAAGCAATCGTGATTGCTCAGAAAAAAAAACATTTGAATTTTGACATCTTGAATTCAAATTATGTATTTCGCAATCACGAGTGTGTGTATGTAGGCGTGTGTGTTTGTGTGTACGGGTTATGTGTATGTGTGTGTATGAATGTGTGTAGGGGTGTATGTGTATGTGTGTGTAGGCATATGTGTTTGTGTCTGTGTGCATGCATGAATGTGTGGGTAGCTGTGTATGTGTGTGTGTGTACGTGTGGGTGTCTGTATGTATGCGTGTGGTGTAAGTGTTTGTATGTGTGTATGTGTGTGTGTGTGTATGTGTTTGTGTGTGTATGTGTGTATGTGTTTGTGTGTGTGTATGTGCGCGCGTGTGTGTGTAGTTGTGTATGTATGCGCGTGTGTGTAGGACATGGATGCAACCTGGAGACGGCTTTCGCTATAGGAGCAGCATTGCGAGGAGCCGGTCGACGGTGATGGTGCGGAGGGTGGCGGTGGGAAAATAAAATGATAGGACGCCAAAAACAGTCAAATGAAAGCAATAAGCAATCGTGATTGCTCAGAAAAAAAAACATTTGAATTTTGACATCTTGAATTCAAATTATGTATTTCGCAATCACGAGTGTGTGTATGTAGGCGTGTGTGTTTGTGTGTACGGGTTATGTGTATGTGTGTGTATGAATGTGTGTAGGGGTGTATGTGTATGTGTGTGTAGGCATATGTGTTTGTGTCTGTGTGCATGCATGAATGTGTGGGTAGCTGTGTATGTGTGTGTGTGTACGTGTGGGTGTCTGTATGTATGCGTGTGGTGTAAGTGTTTGTATGTGTGTATGTGTGTGTGTGTGTATGTGTTTGTGTGTGTATGTGTGTATGTGTTTGTGTGTGTGTATGTGCGCGCGTGTGTGTGTAGTTGTGTATGTATGCGCGTGTGTGTAGGACATGGATGCAACCTGGAGACGGCTTTCGCTATAGGAGCAGCATTGCGAGGAGCCGGTCGACGGTGATGGTGCGGAGGGTGGCGGTGGGAAAATAAAATGATAGGACGCCAAAAACAGTCAAATGAAAGCAATAAGCAATCGTGATTGCTCAGAAAAAAAAACATTTGAATTTTGACATCTTGAATTCAAATTATGTATTTCGCAATCACGAGTGTGTGTATGTAGGCGTGTGTGTTTGTGTGTACGGGTTATGTGTATGTGTGTGTATGAATGTGTGTAGGGGTGTATGTGTATGTGTGTGTAGGCATATGTGTTTGTGTCTGTGTGCATGCATGAATGTGTGGGTAGCTGTGTATGTGTGTGTGTGTACGTGTGGGTGTCTGTATGTATGCGTGTGGTGTAAGTGTTTGTATGTGTGTATGTGTGTGTGTGTGTATGTGTTTGTGTGTGTATGTGTGTATGTGTTTGTGTGTGTGTATGTGCGCGCGTGTGTGTGTAGTTGTGTATGTATGCGCGTGTGTGTAGGACATGGATGCAACCTGGAGACGGCTTTCGCTATAGGAGCAGCATTGCGAGGAGCCGGTCGACGGTGATGGTGCGGAGGGTGGCGGTGGGAAAATAAAATGATAGGACGCCAAAAACAGTCAAATGAAAGCAATAAGCAATCGTGATTGCTCAGAAAAAAAAACATTTGAATTTTGACATCTTGAATTCAAATTATGTATTTCGCAATCACGAGTGTGTGTATGTAGGCGTGTGTGTTTGTGTGTACGGGTTATGTGTATGTGTGTGTATGAATGTGTGTAGGGGTGTATGTGTATGTGTGTGTAGGCATATGTGTTTGTGTCTGTGTGCATGCATGAATGTGTGGGTAGCTGTGTATGTGTGTGTGTGTACGTGTGGGTGTCTGTATGTATGCGTGTGGTGTAAGTGTTTGTATGTGTGTATGTGTGTGTGTGTGTATGTGTTTGTGTGTGTATGTGTGTATGTGTTTGTGTGTGTGTATGTGCGCGCGTGTGTGTGTAGTTGTGTATGTATGCGCGTGTGTGTAGGACATGGATGCAACCTGGAGACGGCTTTCGCTATAGGAGCAGCATTGCGAGGAGCCGGTCGACGGTGATGGTGCGGAGGGTGGCGGTGGGAAAATAAAATGATAGGACGCCAAAAACAGTCAAATGAAAGCAATAAGCAATCGTGATTGCTCAGAAAAAAAAACATTTGAATTTTGACATCTTGAATTCAAATTATGTATTTCGCAATCACGAGTGTGTGTATGTAGGCGTGTGTGTTTGTGTGTACGGGTTATGTGTATGTGTGTGTATGAATGTGTGTAGGGGTGTATGTGTATGTGTGTGTAGGCATATGTGTTTGTGTCTGTGTGCATGCATGAATGTGTGGGTAGCTGTGTATGTGTGTGTGTGTACGTGTGGGTGTCTGTATGTATGCGTGTGGTGTAAGTGTTTGTATGTGTGTATGTGTGTGTGTGTGTATGTGTTTGTGTGTGTATGTGTGTATGTGTTTGTGTGTGTGTATGTGCGCGCGTGTGTGTGTAGTTGTGTATGTATGCGCGTGTGTGTAGGACATGGATGCAACCTGGAGACGGCTTTCGCTATAGGAGCAGCATTGCGAGGAGCCGGTCGACGGTGATGGTGCGGAGGGTGGCGGTGGGAAAATAAAATGATAGGACGCCAAAAACAGTCAAATGAAAGCAATAAGCAATCGTGATTGCTCAGAAAAAAAAACATTTGAATTTTGACATCTTGAATTCAAATTATGTATTTCGCAATCACGAGTGTGTGTATGTAGGCGTGTGTGTTTGTGTGTACGGGTTATGTGTATGTGTGTGTATGAATGTGTGTAGGGGTGTATGTGTATGTGTGTGTAGGCATATGTGTTTGTGTCTGTGTGCATGCATGAATGTGTGGGTAGCTGTGTATGTGTGTGTGTGTACGTGTGGGTGTCTGTATGTATGCGTGTGGTGTAAGTGTTTGTATGTGTGTATGTGTGTGTGTGTGTATGTGTTTGTGTGTGTATGTGTGTATGTGTTTGTGTGTGTGTATGTGCGCGCGTGTGTGTGTAGTTGTGTATGTATGCGCGTGTGTGTAGGACATGGATGCAACCTGGAGACGGCTTTCGCTATAGGAGCAGCATTGCGAGGAGCCGGTCGACGGTGATGGTGCGGAGGGTGGCGGTGGGAAAATAAAATGATAGGACGCCAAAAACAGTCAAATGAAAGCAATAAGCAATCGTGATTGCTCAGAAAAAAAAACATTTGAATTTTGACATCTTGAATTCAAATTATGTATTTCGCAATCACGAGTGTGTGTATGTAGGCGTGTGTGTTTGTGTGTACGGGTTATGTGTATGTGTGTGTATGAATGTGTGTAGGGGTGTATGTGTATGTGTGTGTAGGCATATGTGTTTGTGTCTGTGTGCATGCATGAATGTGTGGGTAGCTGTGTATGTGTGTGTGTGTACGTGTGGGTGTCTGTATGTATGCGTGTGGTGTAAGTGTTTGTATGTGTGTATGTGTGTGTGTGTGTATGTGTTTGTGTGTGTATGTGTGTATGTGTTTGTGTGTGTGTATGTGCGCGCGTGTGTGTGTAGTTGTGTATGTATGCGCGTGTGTGTAGGACATGGATGCAACCTGGAGACGGCTTTCGCTATAGGAGCAGCATTGCGAGGAGCCGGTCGACGGTGATGGTGCGGAGGGTGGCGGTGGGAAAATAAAATGATAGGACGCCAAAAACAGTCAAATGAAAGCAATAAGCAATCGTGATTGCTCAGAAAAAAAAACATTTGAATTTTGACATCTTGAATTCAAATTATGTATTTCGCAATCACGAGTGTGTGTATGTAGGCGTGTGTGTTTGTGTGTACGGGTTATGTGTATGTGTGTGTATGAATGTGTGTAGGGGTGTATGTGTATGTGTGTGTAGGCATATGTGTTTGTGTCTGTGTGCATGCATGAATGTGTGGGTAGCTGTGTATGTGTGTGTGTGTACGTGTGGGTGTCTGTATGTATGCGTGTGGTGTAAGTGTTTGTATGTGTGTATGTGTGTGTGTGTGTATGTGTTTGTGTGTGTATGTGTGTATGTGTTTGTGTGTGTGTATGTGCGCGCGTGTGTGTGTAGTTGTGTATGTATGCGCGTGTGTGTAGGACATGGATGCAACCTGGAGACGGCTTTCGCTATAGGAGCAGCATTGCGAGGAGCCGGTCGACGGTGATGGTGCGGAGGGTGGCGGTGGGAAAATAAAATGATAGGACGCCAAAAACAGTCAAATGAAAGCAATAAGCAATCGTGATTGC